>NW_015113711.1:104687-128446 GCF_001443285.1 Poecilia latipinna | reverse complement strand
CTTTATTTTTTTCCCGCCCAAAAAAATTATTTATTAAAATTGTCTCTTTGGTTTATGGGTTGGTTAAAAAAAAAAAAAAAAAAAAAAAAAAAAAAAACTAGCAGTAACCAAGAAACAAAGGACTATTTCTCAAGATGTTCCAACTTGGACATTTTCTTTCACAGAGAGAAGTACTTACTGTAATTGTTGGCTTATGAGCTGGAAAGCAGGAAGTGAATGGGTTTGCTCACATCACAGGCCGTCTGAAATTTGAAATTCCCTCAGTTTTCATCACTTCATGCAGTAACGCCATTAGACTTCAGATGAAATGCTCTCTGTGCTGGGATATTGCTGTTTGATAAACATTCTGTATAAATCAAGTCCTTGCTGTGTGGAAATCTCCCAGTCTTGTTTTTTTTTTTCTTTTGCACTCACTCCACTGCTTTACTCTAGAAATAACTCTTTTTTCTCTGTCTCTTACTCCACTCAACATGCAGTCAGGTATTTCCATGAAGGAAAAGACCATTTCTGGTCATTTCTGTCGCCTTTGCTCTGACAGAAGTATTATTAGGTGTAGCAGAAGTGGTTGGTGGAACAGCTGCAATATGTGACAGCAGTAAGGTGCGGCAAAAACTGACAGGTCTCCGACAGGACACACACTTGCTGAAGCTGCAGTTCAGAGCCAATTACCGAGCTCTGACATTGTCATTCTTCGCCTAACTGCTGGTCCTCTGTTGGTGCGTGTGTAGCAAGCAGATGTGTACTGAAGTATCTGCATTGAAAGACAGAACTATTAGAGAGATTATTTTAAAGATATTAATGTAATTTTTCATCAAACTGCTTCAGAGAATTGTTAGAGAACCTTAGGGGACAAACGGCGTCATAAAGACAGATGCTCAATAGAGTTTTGGAAAAGTTTGAAACAGGATTTGGTTATTAAGAAGTATTTCAATCTTTGAGAATCGTAGACAGCTCCATGTAAACCAGTCATTGGAAACTGAAAAAATATCATCCAACTATTAAATACACTAAAAACACTTGCTGCAGACACAAAGTCTTGTTTGCAAGGCTAAAATGAAGGTTTCACAACTAGATCACATAAAATTTCAACAAAACATGCGTAAGTTTTGTAGTTGTACTGTGACAAAATATGAATGTTTCAAAGCACTTAAGATGCAATCTAAATAATTTCATTGTGTTCAGACATTTAGTATTAGTTTTGTTTGCAGCTTAATTGCATTGACCATGTTCTGGTAAAGTACTTTAAGCTCTTAATATCTTAACGTGGCATTTTCATTTAGTATAAATCCAGGTTTGTTGTACACAGAGGCTGAAGCAAACAGCTAGTCCAAGAGCAACCACACAGGTTCACACTTCTGCATGGTCACAGCAACACTGATTTTGCAAATAAGATCCACAATCAAATCTCCAGTTCTGAGTTTCCTGCTGCTCCTGGACAGATGTTGACTGCATCCTCCAGACTCTTTTTTTTTTTTTTTTTTCCCCCCCCAAATATTCCAATTGTTTTGCACTGCAGTCTCTGGTGCTTCTTTTTGTCCTGTCTGCCTGTTTGCCTGTCAAACTGTCAATGTCACCGGGCAGCACTCTCCTGCTAGGCTCCGGCTGTGAAATGTCACCTTTTAATATGATAATGTCTTTGGTCCCCGTGGTGCCATTAGGGAGAAAATCTGACTCCCCTGGACAGGTCTGTGTGTGCAGCTCTGCTGAAGACACACTCGTGAACAGCTACAGATAATAGACAGAACTGCTCGCTAAGAAAAGTTCTCCAGTACATATACCACACAGTGAGAGACGCATTACTATGTCTGTGCATGTATGTGTCCTTTATGACCTGTGTCATCCCTCTCCGTCTGTCCTTCTGCTGACTGGCCTTAAGAGTCAAGGGTCTACGGAGATGAGTAGACAGGTTGCATTAATTGTCTTAGAGATTTTTGGCGGAGACCTCTCGGCTCGATTCACTGTGTTGAACTTTATATAACTGATCTTGCAACATTTTAATCCATGGCCCTACAGGCTGTGACCTAATAGAACAGACGGAGCACTGAACCTTCTTGGATAACATATTCATCGGTGAACTTCCTGTCAGTTTTCTAACAAGGGAATAAGCCTTGACTGTTTTAAAGAACAAGCAGAAGCCAGTGTTTTTTTATTTTAAACATAAATTGTAGCAATGTAGCTACTTGAATAATAAGTGTCTCTGTCTGTGGGAAAAGCCGCCTGTCATATTTTGAAGGATGAGATGGAGACATGCGCATAGAGAATAAATTTTATGCACTTATGACAGTATGTCAGCAGTATTCGGCACCGAGGGTAAACAGAACAGGGGACGGCAGCCTGATCTAAGTACTGTTGAAAATCAACCATTATTCTCTGTGCGTGTGTTTGTGTGTGTTTTGAGTCCATATCTCAAGACCTGGGTCCATGTTTCTGAAAGTCAGCCAGCTTCTCTGTCTTTATCTGCCACAACTGTGCCGTGGGCCTCGGAGGATGAGACTCAGTGGGAACAGGAGGCGGGGTGAAAGAGAACAAGGCAAAATAGAGAGAGATGGACATGCTGTGTGGACCCCCCACTGAGACGAGATAACACAGATGCCTGTGTAGGGACATCACATCTCTACTTACATTTCCTCCCTAAAGTGGGAGTGTTTTCTATTGATCTGTTAACATGACATTCACACAAACAGAGCAGGGAAGTTGTCATGGTTATTACTGGGGTTGCATGCAAATACAATAATATCACTAAAATGACAATAAAGTCTGACATTTTGCTAAGCTGAGCATGCATGCCAGACAAAGCTAGTGAACACATATAAGAGACGTGAGATTTTAAGCTCAAGCAAAGCATAAAAGTATAGAAAAGCCAATAGAGATTCAGCTTTACAGCTATAACTGTGTAGGTATTGAGCAGTTTGAGATTATTACATCATAACTTTACCTAAAAATGTCATGGTTTGACTATATTGTGCAAAATTTGTGCAGTACAATATTACCACCAAAATTTAATTTAATTTAAAATAAAATGTGAGAACTCTTGTCACTGCTTGTAAAACATATAATATTGATTGTCAGAGCTATAATAAAATAACATTTATTGATTTTGATAGGAACAAAAAAATGCTCAAGTAACTTTTAAAACTTAATCACCAAAAAATGTGGACTAAATGCACTTGCTTTCAACTGCTTATTGTCCAAAATGTTACACATGTTTTATTCTTTGACATTATATTAAAAACAGTAGGAACCTAACAAGCCAGTATTAGCCGCTTCATCTGCCAAGCTATCAGTTTGGGGTAGCAAGCCTACAGTCAGCTGCCGTATAGACATGCCATTCATAGCCTGCCAACGATAGCTGTAAAGCGGTATTGCCTTTAGAGTGACAGATGTAACATCTTTAGTTTGAGCACCGTCACTATGCATGTTTTTTTGCAGCTAGATATATTTCTAAAAGCTCAAATGTGTTATGAATGCTTGGGAGGGTGTACTACCTTTCTTTCAGCCAGATGACTGTTTTCAGCAACATTCAGAGGTTATTATATAGCCCATTTCAGATCATAGTGGTCACAAAAAACACTGAACAATGAACCCTCTATTTCAGATCATTTTGTCCTTAAACAAGATACAAGTCAATCTGCTGAAATCAAAGGTCTTTCAGAGATTGCAGTTTAGAGTCCTGAAATAAAGGGAAGTATGCAACTTCGGGGAAATGTTTATCTCTGCGCAATCAATTTCAGACACGGGGAGATGAGCCTCTGGTTTGTGCTCAGTACTGACCTACTGCTTCTTCAGCTGTCTTTACTGCATGGTGGCGAAAGTGGTATGAGCTCATCCCTCAATTGCTGGGTTTCTGGTTCGATTCCCACTCTGTCCACCCCTGTCATTGTGTCCTTGGGCATGACGGTTCACCCAGCTTGCCTGCTGGTTGTAGTCGGAAGGCCTGATGGCATCTTTTGCCTGCCTCTGTCGGTGTACCCCAGGGCAGCGGTGGCTTTTATCCAGTACTTAGTATGTCAGTGTAGCATGAAGCGCTTTGGGGTCCTCTGAATTTGATAAAGCGCTATACAAGTACAAGCTATTTACCATTTAGCATTTACGTTGTATTTTATCTGCTTGTCCCTCTCGTTCCCAATTATTGTGATTATGGGATGAATACCTTCAATGGTCACTTTAACGGTCACTGCATGTCCAGACCGTTCAGGTGTCACCAGGCATAAAGAACACATAGATCACTAAACAAATGAATGATCTGAAAAGGGCGTATATGTTTCAAACAGCGAGAGAAAACTTTGTTCACTCTGGCAATCCATGAAAAGGACTCCAACCTGTAGAAGTGGTGTGATGGAAAAATAAAGTTTATCTCGACAGCAGCAAATGTATGGCATCTTTTGCCTGCCTCTGTCAGTGTAAAAGATACATTAAATGTATCTTTTAAATCAGATACATTTAATATCTTTATATCTTGAAATGTCCTTAACTCTTTTAAGTGTCCAAGGTTTCTGTGTGATTAGTAATATAAAAATGTTAAGAATCTGGCTTTTTGCATCCTGTGGTCAAAAATTATTAAAACCTAGCTGATGCACATACCATTTTCTTAATTTCATTTTGACTTGGTAATATTGAAATACTATCCTTTCAAATGAATGTTTGTCATGACACAATGGTATTTCTTGTTCACTGTCTGACATGGGCTGCATAATAAAATAAAATAAAAAAAAACTATAAAGGGGTCCAAGGACCCTCACAGACGGGTAGAAATGATAAAATTGACATCAAAGAGACCTTTTGGTCAGACAGAAAAGGAAGCAATATTTGAATTTTGCTCGAGTTTAGCAGAGCCTTAGCAACTCAAGATAATGGGATGCAAGTACAAGGGTCACCTTCTTCTCTTTTAAAATTCAATGCATAGAGATGGATAGCAGCAGGAAGTGAAAATGACAGAAAACCCCGGAAAAGAAATTATGGTGTCAAAATAATTAAAGAGCATGCAGACTGTCGCAGCATTTAGATCAATTTCTGTCTAGCTTAGTCACTATGTTCTAGTGAGCAATATTTTATTTCTTATTTTGAAAAGTGGCTCAAAGAATTGGGCCTTTAGAAACCAGAAGACATGAATTACTATTTGAAAGTATGCTTCCCTCTGATCAACTTAAAAATATACTTAATACAAAATGTCAGTCATAATAAATCCACATTGTGCTTTCTCATCTCTTTCTCGTGTATCAATGCAATTCCTAAAACCTTTAGCATTTTGGTCACCATTATTTGCATCAGGTGTTGGCCTTTAATCTAGTAAAAGTTGGTCCAACCTACTAATTAAATTAATTCAAGAAACAAATCCAGTGACATTCTAGTTAGGTATTTAGGATTATGTCCTAGATGACTGAGAAAATCTACACCAGTGTAAATTAATGGCAATCAGAGTGTGAAGTCATGACATTTGGAAAATAATAGCCATCATTTCAGCTCACAAAATGCAATGGGTACCTTCTAGAAAATGGTTGAGGGCTCTCTAGGTTAAATTGTGCTTCAACAGATTCAATTAAAACTGTAAGACGGAAATATTTTACCACAAGAGAATATTGTGCATTGTTCTTGAACTTTGAGAAAGCCTAATTCTGTTGATGATGGGTGTTAGACATACCTGTTGAGGACACCGATATAGGGGAGAAGATGGATGAGAACGAAACATTTACTGCAGCATAATATTAGCTTTACCATGTCTTACACAACACAACCTATCTTTCTAGAGAAAGGGAAAACTTTATTAAGGCTCTGCGTAGTCTAGGGCTGAGTTAAATCATTACAAGCTTGCAGCACTAACAACTGGCATAGGGAGTGGGGGTATCTTTGGCATGCAGCAGTTGGTAGTTGCTGTTGTTGCCTGCTCTGTTTCTCCCTCTGAGCCAGCGAGCTGGTGGCGGCTGCTGCTGTCGGGATAAGGACAACTAATTAGCCGGAGTGACTTTCTCTCCTCCTAAAGCTGCATGACATCAAAGTCACTCTGCTGTCCCCAAGCCCAGAGAGAGAACAGAAGAGAGGGAGAGGAGGGATGAAGAAAGGGAAGGGTGCATGTGGGGGGAGGGTTGGGATGGTGGATGAACTTAAAGTTGCAATATTTTCTGAAGATGATTTGGAATATCAATGCTTTACTTATTTTTTAATTATTATTTTTTTTTGTTAGACGGTTTTTTTTTTTTTGTCTGTCTTGCCCTTGATTTACAAAGTTCTTTAACCACACTTCCTTAATTGTATTTTGCTTCATATTAGTTGAAGTTTGAATGTCATCATTTAGATTTTACACTGCCAGATTATAGTTAATAAATATAGTGAACTTTTACAGTATAAAAGTAATCTCTAACTTAAAAGTTGACATTGTGTTGAATCTATACATGCCAAAAAATGAGAAAATAGAAGGTTTGATGTATTACTAAGGATGTTTTTTTCTATAACAATCAGGCTGAATTGAAGATGAATTTCTATCAGGCTTTGGTTGCTATTTTTTTTTTTTAGTTGGCAGGGCTGTGACTTTTCTATTCTACGAACAAAGACACACTGATCTGAACTCCCCCATTGTAGCTCTGACTGCATGTTTCGGGTTATGGTTCTCCTGGTATGAAAACAGCCTTAGTGTCATGTTTTATTGCATCCTCTAACATTCATGTCTTAAAAAAACAAAAAAAAAACAAAAGACGTATTCCTGTATTTAGCTTCACCCATCTTCCCAACAAAAATTACTATTAGGAAAACGTATCTCCACATGGTTTCCAAACGAGGATGTTTTATTTAGGGTGACCGTATGAAGTTATTATTTTTTTCTTCCTGCTGCACAAATCTGTTTATGTAAGAAAAAGAAAAATCCTTTTGTACTCATCCAGCCAGAGCACATTCTTTCACATATATTTGCTGTCCTCTACATAACTTACGGTAAACTGCAAACAGGTTCTTTTTGTGTCTTTCTTTCAACAATTACGTTTATTTTTTTATTTTTTTTATTTTTTTTGCCATTTTCCCATAGTGGCCAAGTTGATGGAGTCCACAAATAATGGTTTTCGTGATGACAAATATTTTCACCGTTGCTACGAGGCTCTGCTGCTTCGCTGACCTTGCCACAAGTCTCTTGTGCATTTGTGACTTGATCTATTCACTTCATACTCTTTTAATATGCCAATGATGCATTTGAACAATGCATGTTCATGATGCTGTTTGGTCACTATTGTTCTATAATTAAACATTGAAGCTTTTCATAGACCATTTGTATTTATACTGAGATTGCATTGTAAACATCGGAGTCTATTTAATAATTATGTGACTTCTGAAAATATGTCTTTTTATGCCTGTCAAAGTAAAATGAGCTAAAACATATATGCAACCTTGTATTTATTTCAAAAAGTCCAGTTATGAGCTAATTTGTGTTGATTCACATAAAAACGCCAGTAAAATAAAACAAGATTGTGGTGTGAAACACTGTAGAGAGGAAGGGGTATGAAGACTTTTTACAAGGCTTTGTATACCAGCCAACAATAAACTGTTGAGTGAGTGAGGAGCGTAATGCTTTGACCACATGAATCAGTTTTAATCATGTTATCCTGACACTTCAGTGACTGCAACACAGCTTTTCTCTCTGCCATCTTTTCTCTTTCCCTCCTAATGATTAGATTGGCCATTTTGTATTGCCGCCAGTGGGTTGGGTAAAGAGATGCCTGTGTGTGGATTGTGCACATCCAGGCCTCGGAGCGTGCACAGACACTGCTTGAAATAAATGGCTTTCATATGTTCTGCCCCTGCGAGCTGATCTATCAGCTTTGTATGGTTCTCAAGCAGAAGTTGGGGCTTAACTCACAGTTAGATCTTGATAGCTTGACTGCACACCAAGCCTACTGAGGTGGTTTAGCTGCTCCCTTCACTCTTTGTTTGTTTAGTGCATTTTAGGGTTATTTTTTTACCCTACAATTTATAGGGATAAAACACGATATAGTAATCCAAAATCAGCTGTTTCTTGTTTTTTTTTTTTTTTTTTTTTTTTTTTCGAAAGTCTATTTTACATCTTTTTGTGAGCTCATTCTTCCCTCACAGTAATGTGAAGGAATGGATCTGATGCCATTGATATTCCCTAACAGGTAAAGCCTTTAAACAAGTTCTTTTCTACATTATGAGCCAATATGAAGGCCACTCGGCATTCTGCTTCCTAATCTGTCCTCAAGTCACTGTTCATAAATCAATGTTTATTACCGTTTTTCACCAGCTTTGTTGACGAAGCTCTGTTGAAATTGGAAATGTGCAATCAATTTAATCCACAGGGTGTCAGATATTTGCAGTTTGTAGGCTATAATATTAACTTTAACTTCACCAACGTTTCCCTTTTTGTTTTGGTTGCCGTTAATTGAAAATGCAAAACATTAAAACACTATAAACCGATCTCTTGAGGGAGTCTTATTTTGTGCCGCTTTAAACAGCTCTTTTTGCTGTTGCTTCATGCGATGGCAAAGCTTATCAAACACGCGGTGTTGTTTGATTTTTTTACCTTTCATATATCTTATCAAGATAAAACAGAGATGAGTGTAGACAGAATAATGAAATGGAGGTGAACAGAACAGAAGATGTAGCGGGATCCCCCATCGAGCGCGACAGGAGACAGACGGACGTCCAAATCGATGGTGTTTGTTTCTCCTTTCAAAGGGATCAGCCGCTATGTTGTCAGATAGACGAGATATTTATTTCCTCCCTTTTTTTGCTATGCTTATTTATGTCGGGCTTATCATTTCTGCTTCTTTCATTAAGAATAATGTTGTGGGACGATAACTTTTTGCTCAGTTTTTAAGAGCTTGTTTATTTCTTGGTTTTATCTTGAGATTTGTTAATCTTTTAATATAACATTTGATCTAGTGTGTTTTCATGTGTGTCTCTGTGTGAATACGGCGTAAACTCTTATCTATCACAATTTGGAACAAATACATTCGGTCTTAATATTGCAATTTTTTCTTTTTCTTACAGAGCTTAGCATTTTTTTGTCATAGGCATCTCGAGTAAATGAAGGCACCCGACACTTTTAGCACTACCTGCTCCTTTTTCTTTACACCTCTGAGCATTGATTGTTAATGACCTCAGTGTGCTGACATTTCTCCACTCACTAACAAATGAGCACTGAGTTCATTTGACATGAACTCTGTAAATCCTAATTAACAAAAGTGTAAGCTGAAAAGGAACGTCAATTTTTATAGTTTTTAGTTGACTCGTCCATCCGATACAGACTGAATTGTTTGTAACTTATGTGACGAAAAGTAAAGCATGTAAAGCAAGTCTTTGTTCAACTTTGTGGTACTTGGAATTCTCCCTCATACTCCTAAATGTGGCAGATATGTTGTCATATTTCTCAAAACAATTGTACACTTTAAATGAACTTTTTCCTCCATAATTTGGTGAATTCATTGCTGCAACTTTTCCATAGTAAGGTGTGGAGATGTTCCATTTAATTCCCATCTTTTTCTCTTCATTGTGCATAGTTGCACAATAACCTTGTTTTAAAGTTTTGCAATTTTCTGACCCAGGTAGCTCAATGCACCTGCGTCTTACTTGAATGATTATATTTTCTTTCAACCTTTTAAGATTTGCTAATAGAAATGGCCTTTGAGTTGCATCAGATGCCCCAGGGAAAGATGCATTCTTGAATATGAAAAGAGGCCTACGTTAGGTTAATAAACATGAGAAGAGTACAGAATCCTCAATAATATGTTAAATGTTAATTGGTTTATGAACCAAAATTATGATCAGAGAAATATTGTCAATAGTGATCTCCTCTTCTGTTTGTTTCCAGCAGTAGACAAATTTGGCACAACAGACATTCAGAAAGCTGAAGCGATGTATGAAAATGTTGTGAAAAAGTTCCATATTTTTTGTTTCTCATTTCAGAAAGTGAAACGGTTATCAAATAAGTCAAACTTATTACACATAGCAAAATATTTTATCTTGAAACTTGAAATGTAGTATTACAGAGAATTAGAACCTTATATAAGATCAATAAAAATAAAAATCAAAAAAGTGTTTTTCTATGTACTCGGTTGGGGCTCCAACACAGCCCTTCATTTCTTCTGTAGATCCCATAAATTACCAATGATTTTGCATGACAATCTTTTTAAGGCTGTGGTTATCTGTGATGCTGGTGCAATTTTTCCTACCTTTTTCTTTCCACTCAACTGACTGTGAATAAGTTTAAATACAATGCAACAAAGTTGTATAAAACAAAGGCTTGAAATATTAAATATTTTTGATATATTATTAATGTCCTATAAGAAATGAATGTATATAATGATTCCACACGCTAGGGATACAAAATTATTACCACTGACTGCCTGAAAAATCAGTTTTCTTGTAAATCGCCTTAGCATCATCGTGTAGTACTCGTACTCAAACACCAACATGGTCTTTACAACATGGCCGTCTCCACGTCTACGCCTACATAGAAGTTCATTATTACACCCATTTGTAGAAGACCTCTGCCATCATAGTCAATTAGGACCAAGGTTATCCACGGACATGTCTGTTAGTATGAAATGATGTGGCTTGCCATGAGTTTAAATGTCTTCCTGATGGATCCGTCAACAGAACAGAAACATGATTACAGAGACTGAATGAGCGAAACCAAGAGTAAATGAGGGGCAGGAGAGAAAGATGAAGGAGGGGGAGGAATACTAAAATTGGGTTTGGGTGGGAAGCAGTAATGAGAGCCATTTCAAAGGATGGTAGATGGATAAAGGATACGGATTAGCAAGCCAGGAAAGACTGTGTCCTGATTGATTTACATGTCTCTGACATTGATCAGACTCCCCAGTGTAGGGACTTTACCTGCTATGTTCAAAGGATGACTGATAAAGTGATTATCAAAAAACCCTGCTGTGTTTTCTGACTGTGTATCTGTGTTTATATGTGTGAAGATGTGCAGTTGTATTTCAAGAGGTTCCCAAGGTGGAGAGAAAACCAATAAGCAAAGAGAGAGATGAAAGTAAGGGGAAGAATCTCCCCCCCCCCCCTTCACCCCTTCAGTTTAGCGGCTTTGACAGGAATCGAACTGTACAGTTATGGTTTTATTTCATATTTGTCCTGCTCTCTGTGGGTCCAACTCAGTTGTGGAAGATAACAAAGTTACCTGTATGGACTTGTTACCTCAACAAATGTGGTTAAATCTGCGACCCTGAACTTGTCTTTGTAGATTCCTTATCCAATTTGGAAGAAACAGGTTTTTCCAAAAACAGATTTTGTCAGCATAAAGTTGAAAATGTTGTGATGAACAACAAGAGTTACGCCTTGGCTCCCTGTTATGAAAGTCTTTAAACACAGCTGTGAAGTGTATATTTGAATTGTGGACACAGTGTGTCAAATTCTTCTCTATCGGCAATAAAGAAAAAGCTCACAGACACAAATCCATGTACACACCAGTTTGGCCACCCTCTGTAACTGGGAGAAAACACAATTTGTGTCCCACTGGCTCACTGACCAACATATGGATGGAAGTCGCTCATGGGTTGCAGTGATCAGTGGTGTGCGAGTACACTGTTTCATAGTCATGTGTCCACACGTCACAAGTATGAATGGATGACTTACTGACTGGTGTTTGAGAGCGAGTAGCCAAGCTGTGCCATGTTCTCCCCATCTGCTCATTTACAGTTGGCTAACCATCTTCTTCCATCCGGTCGTTACCTCAATAATGCTCCTTCATCCAACTGTCAAGTTTACATTTATTTGATGCATGCACACAAAATTTATCTGTTTATATATCGTATTAAAATGTCTCAAAGATTTTAAGAAGGGAAACTAGACAAAATCTTGTCTTCTGGTCATCTTATTCTTTTGGGAGAAGGTAAAGTTGAGTGCAAATTTATTTCTACACTTGGACTAGTAAGTTTTGAATACCATATTTTTCCCCCTTGCTTACATTTTCTTAAAATCTATGGGGACATCTTTCTAATTGCTGACCAACCTTTTGCATGTTTCCACTGGTAATTTGATCATTTCTTTTTTGGGACGAGCTCAAAGACTTTGGCGCTGAAAGGCTCTCCTTGCCGTTAACCTAATCTTAAGCACAGATTCACAGATTCTCTTTAGTGTACAATTATTTTGTAGAAAAAAAATTGTAGCATGCTGAAAAGTAATTATACCCTTTCATAATAGTCAATAAGAAATCAGTTATTGGAATTCTAGCAATTAAATGCTTCTGGTATTTGCAGACAGCAGGCAAGCTTTTTGGGCGTCTCAACTGGTCATTTTGACCATTCATCTGTCGTTGAGGTTGAAACGCCTCCTGGCTCTCAGATTCAAGTTGGGACTCTGGCTGCACCACTTTAGACCATTTATATTACAGACACTCACCAACAAATTGGTAAAATGAAATGATTAATTTGCCTCTAAATCTGCCAGGAGAAAATCTCATTTTGGGCTTGACTGTAGATGACTTGTCTGGTGAAATCCAAGTGAGACAACAAATAGATTGCCTGCCGACGTCCAAATTCGTGGCAGAGGTCCCATGGGAGTCTCAAGTTCAAATTCAACATGGCTGCTAGGTATAAAACTAGAGAGTTTCAGAAATACACAATTTATTTTCTTCTGAGACTTTGTGTTTGATAAAAAAAAGAAAGTTAATAGGCATTTTTATCTTAAGTGGTTAGGTTTGCTACAACAAACCTAATTCAACCAAACCCCACCTGAATTCAAAGTTCCAAGACATATTCACTGATATGGCAAACCTCCAAATTAAATGGAGTATAATTTTTTTTCTCTAGGCACTCTTGTTGAATTAATCCCTTGTTTCCTTTAAGTTCACAAGCTTAGCAGTTTTGATTGTTTGCTCATCACCTTGTTATCACATGTTTGGTTTGCATTACGACGCTGCTGAAAAGGCGTCCCTTCACCATGTTGTATTAATTAACTACATGAGAGCCTGCAGGACCCGAGGGGTTTTTGAGGCGGATTGATGGAGATGGCACTGCCTCTCTTTACTCTCAATCCTCAACATTTATTCCTCATCAATGCAGAGAATTGCATATTTTTCTCTTTACAAGACTTCCAGATTCACTCCATCTCCCTTTGTTTATCCTATTGTTTTTTTCCCTTCTATCTACCCAGTTATTCTTGCATTTACTTTGGTCTCCATGTTGGCAAGCCACCCGCATGTTTTTTTTTTTTTTTTTTCCCTGACACACATGGCTGCCCTGTTGACTTTGATCCTCAGATCTCGGTATCAAGGGACGTTTTGCTGGCATGCCTGGGGGAGGTGACAGAAATATCTGTGTTTTCCTTCTGCGTGCAAGAGAGCGAATGAGGTAAAGGACTGAGACAGTGCGAGGTGCAATAATGGCTGAGTGAGAGATGACAGAGCCTGTGATCCATTATTTTCCCCTTTGAGATTTTGGGCCGGTCCCTCTGTGTGGTCGCTCTTTGACATACGCAGCATCAATCTAATCACCTTGCATCTTTTTGCCTGTCTCTGTCTTTCTTTAATCCTCTGTCATCTCGTGCTAACCACTATGATCTAACCAGTAATTTGTTTGTGCATCCATTCAGTCATTCAGGTGGAGGGCTGTAATTTAGAGAATCAATTGCCAGCTTTGCTAAAGTTGTTCTCATACTCTATATGTGGAGCGTCATTTTCTTATTGCCTCATTTGTCCTGATAGCCCCCACACATTCCAGTTCTTCTTGCCTGTGCCTTTCATATAAGACTTTATGAAAATAATACATTATCCATACTTAAAATTCAGTTTTAGTAACAAATGTCATAGCAAAAGCTAAAGGCCAAGATGAAGAAAATCATTTTTCTAAAGGATCTGATAAAGCAAATGAGAGTGTCATTGCAAATGTCTCTCTGGGGTTATTATGTTCAAGGGGTCTAGGGGTCTTTTTGGCTACCAAAAGGACCCCTAGCCCCATACTGAGCAATTATAACATGGATATAAAGTTTAATTTTGAGACATCTTCAGCATATAAAATCTGCGCCCAACCGTTATACTAAAACTTTGGTTTACTCTACAACAAAACTCGCCAACTGATCTACTTTTGTGTGGAGGGATGTGACTCAAATTGGAAACCCTGTGCAAGTTAGAGTAGTCGGTCCCAATCTTCACATTCTCTAACAAGCTCCTCTTCTACTCATAATCACCAAAATAATAACCACCACTGTTTGCTCTCAGCCGCTGGATTTGGATGATGTTTTCCCCCCTCAGTTTTATCTTGGAGGATTGATCAAATTGGTATTTCAAATTGTGGCAAATCATAAGAGGAAGACAGAAGGCAAGAATGATAAAAAGTTAAGGTGTGTTCAGCCGACCACCTGTCCACCTGTGCGTGTGTGTGTGTGAGTGAGTGATCGGTGCTCAAGAGTCTGCTAATGAAGTACTTTGGAGAAATGGCAGCTGAATAGAAGTGCCTACACTCACAGATGTGAAACTTAATGAGAAAGAGTGTGCTATATTCAGGATACAGGCCAAGACAGAATATGGCCACCTGGAATTTAAAACTTTTGGAGGGGGTGGATGTGTGCATTTGGCGGTCTGATAAAAAGTGAGAAGGCAATTACTCACTGTCTTATGCATGGAGTAGATGAGCAATAATTTATTCAGCAGCACAACACATTTTTCCACTCCTTTTTGCAATTAATAGAAAGCGAGTTGTCACTGTATTTTCAAATCGTTGTGGGATAATCACTGTTGTTTAATTCAACAGTTTTGTTTATAACATGAAAGAGCGAAACGTGGTTCACTGATTTACATTAGTGCATTAATCAGCAGCTAATCTAATAAGAAGGCGGTTTTAGTCTTAAGCCTTTACACTGAGCCTCGTTTCTCTTATTTTAATTAACAAAAGACTGGAGAGGGGAATCTTAGGAAGCCAGCTGCCTGATTTGAGGCATTTCGGTGGCTCATCCCTGCCTGAGACCTGCTTAGCATTAGTCTCTTTGCAGGGAACCCCACTGCTAGGCCAGGCACCACGGGCTTGCTCTTAATAACACACCTCAGCCTAAGGTGAGGAAGTGGCATAGTTTAGGGCTGCTGATGGAACTCATTAGTTTCTGGATTAGTCCAAGTGCTTTCATTACGTGGTACTTCATGGTACTGTTAATTATGCATTTACCACTTTACCCCATTTAGATGAGCTTTGTTCTTAGATTTAACACCGTTCCCACCTGTGACTTTTTAGGCTTTACTTCACTTGCCCTCTGCTAGACTTTTCCTCAAGAGAGATTAAATATGATCGCTCAGCAGGGGAGAGGTGTCTGTCAACCAGCTGTGAGGTAGGAAGTTGACTTAAAGGAAGAAAACCTTAAAAAGCTTGTATCTTGTGAAGTGAAATCACACAGAACTACACAGGAGGTAAAAAAAAAAAAGTGCTGGAAACAAGATAACATATTAGAGACTATACGAGTATAGTGGATTGAAAAAGTATCCATAACTCTTAACTTTTTTAGTTAGCCATGTTACAACAATGCCTTCAGTATACTGTTTTGGGATGTTATGCTATTTATGTGATCAGTTTTAGAGGTTAAAATTAAATTGTTAACCTCTAAAACAGTATTTTTTTCATGCTTTGGCAAATGTTTTTTTTTTTTTTTTTCTAGGATTGCATTTTACTTAGCTCCATTAATATTCTCTATAACTTTAAACGGCTTCTCTGTCCATGCCAAAGAAACGCATGTTTTATGATGAAAATGCTGTTGGGTTGATGTGCTGTGTCGTTTTCTGTTCATGTTTAGCTTTTTTGTTTGGATTCGTCAACTTTTTTTCCTTAAATGTCGCTTCCATGGCTTGTGGCTGATTCAGACAGGTACTTTCAACATGGGTTGTCTTGTTGCCACTCTTCTACAAAGGCCATGCTTGTGGAGTTTATAAGTAGTAGCTGTCTCCCACCTGAGATATGAATCTCCGCAACTCCTTCATAGTTTCTACAATATACTCTGCTCTCTGTTTCGCCCTTGAGTTGAGATAATTTTAATATTTTTCAGTGTTTGCATCTGGCATTTAACAAGCCATAGTATTCTCAGTTTGCTTACAAATTATTAGCTTATATGTTTGTTTGTTTTTAATCTATGAAGTACCTAAAATACTGGCAAACATTTAGTCCTCCTTGAAACCTTTTTCAATGCTTAAGCTGTATGTTGTCAGTCAGCACAAGTAGAGTTGTATTTGTCAACTAGCAGGTCAAATCAAGAACTACTTCCTTTCTTGGTTCAAAATAAGAGACTCGAGCAGAGATCACATTTATTTGGTGATCATAATAATGGCTTAAACTTACTTAACAAGATGACATCACATGCTGACATCAACTGGTTAACTATTTGTGGAATAAAAAAAAATATTGTGAACTTTTTAATTCAATACTGAAGACCTCATCACACAATAACTATTTAGAGTAAATGGTTAGTCTTGGTTGTATTAATACTAGTAAAAAAAGGCTACTTTCTACTCTATGCTACTTTAAAAGTTTCATGTTTATTTATTGGAAAATGATTAAGTTTAATTAGTCTGCATTTTCTTTTTATCGTAATGTTTTGTGACATGTGACTTTTTCAAGTGTGTTGATGAGCGTTGTTATCTTTGAGACGATAATTATGAATCATGTATCTAGATGAATTACAGGTAGAGCTGACAGGAGCAATTATTGGTAAATGACATTGCTAAAAAAAAAATAATTATTTTTGAAGGGCTTTATTTCACACCCAGCTGAGCAAACAACTTTATAAGAATTTAACAGAAACACGGCGAGCCGACAGATCAAAGTTTGCCTTCGTTCCGCAGAAATGCTCACGGAAACCCAAACATTATGAGGAAGACATAAAGCAACGTGAAGGCTGTCACAGGCATGGTGAAACTGACTTTGATGAAATCAAGTTAAGACAGAGGAGCCTTTAATTCACACGGCTCTTTGAACTCCATCTTTGTCAGGAAAAGTTAGAATCCATTTGAAATGTGAAAGAGTAAGGAGAGCAGGGTTGCTGAGGATTAGCTGTGGCTTCTGTCAGAGTGGTTTCCCATGCTGATTTTCAGTGTCAGCTGAACATGCTGACAACGATCTCTAGAGATGCTGACACAAGTCCAAACTGATCAGCTCTATTATGGTGAATTTCGACTCTCGCTGCTCTCAATAGTGAACTGAAAATATCTCTCAGAAGCTCAGAAGTTGTAAAGTCTAGAGTCGACTCCTCGCTTGTTCCGACTTGTTCTGTCTTTATATGAACAATCAATATGTCAGACACTTGTGGAATAAAGGAGCTACTGCAGCAGCTGTCTGGACATTTTACACACCTTTGTACCCAGAGGCTGCAGGCTTGGTGGACAGAAATACCCGATTATGACAGGTTGCTCTCTGCGCTGCTGTCTAAACAAGCTGGCCCTTATACAGCAAAAGAACACCACTGGAATATGAAATAAAATTCAGTATGAACAATGCATTGAACAAGTATTAGACCTGTCTTTTATTTTTTAATATTACAACTACAGTTTTATTGGGGTTTTCTCATGAAAATAAAATGTGAATGTATGTCGAGCCCTGTCCTACTGTTTTAACAAAGCTGGCCGGAACTCAGGTTGAGTAGATAACCAGTACAGTTTTTATTAGATAAATTGTACAAAAATGCAGTTTTGTGTGTTTTTGTACCAAAAACTGGGCAAAATATCATATGTAGGAACCTGATGAATACATCCTCCTGAAAGAGTTACATGATCTGTAATTGCATCAAAACGTGTTTGTAAAACATGTTATATGTATAATTGTACCTTTCCACATCACAGCTATTCACTACTTTGTGTTGATACCTACTCCCTACCATAAAACACATAAAATGTTGATCTTGTGTAATTCGAAAAGGAGGTACGAATACTTTTGCAAGCCATTTTAGTTTCTACCCTTTTTTTTTAAGCTGCCCACATTTCTACTCGTGCTTGGAAGATAAATGGTAGAAATAAGTTTTTGACTTACATTGTTCTATCTCCTGGTTTTCCTAATCTACGTCACAAATGACTCCCAGCTAACCTCAAGGTAAACCCACTGGCTAGACCTCATCTTATAAAAATAAAGAAAAAGGATTGAGGGTTTATTAATATTTTTATTGGAATTTAACAGTGTGAATTTTTCAGTGTTCAAATCCTCTTTTGCTCTTTTCCCTCTGAATTTTTCTCTTTCTCTCTTGCAGGTGGAGCGAGAAATAGCTATTTTGAAGCTCATAGAACACCCACATGTTTTAAAGCTTCACGACGTCTATGAAAATAAAAAATACTTGTAAGTATGAGCAATTTCTTTCACCAGTCAAAACTTTCAAGAAACGTAGTATTATTTTGATAAATTATAAAAAATTGTGTTGTCACACATTTTTGTTCAGTTGGTTCCTACAAAGTCTGGAGAAAACTAGATACAATATGAAGTTTAAAGTGTCTCTCAAGTCTGGATACATTGGGGGGGAAAAAACAAGTTTGGTAAAGATATTGTACGTCCAGACTTTATCTAAATGTTGCATCTATCCAACATTGTCCATTTATAAATCAGTTTGTCAGTGGAGCCATCCATCCATTTGTCTTTTCTTTATTTCAAATTTTCCTTTATTGCAGTCTCGGGTTACATAAAGTATTTAAGTTGTAACATCTGTAGAAATGTTCATCTGTCCACCCTGTCATTAGTTTGTCTATCCATTCATTCAGCTGCCCATCCATCTGTTTGCACATTTTTCAACGGTCTTGCTGACTGTTGCAGGTTGCACATCTAAATGCAGAAATGTTTGCAGTATTTAAGTTAAGTATTTATGTGTCCTTTGCTCTTGAAATTTAGTCTGGGAAAGTATGGAACTTTTACATAAAAAAAAAAAAATCAAAGGAACTTTATACATTATATTCACTGTTAATGATATCATTTCTCTCAGGTGGTCTCTTAGGAGTAGCAATTTTAATGCAGCAGATCATCTTATGATTTCAGGGCAACTGTGACTGCCTTCAAGGGCTTGGATGCTCCATTAGTACTGGCATTGAGCATTTATTTGGTCACGCACACCAGGGGACTGCTAATAGCAAGGGGGAAGTCTCTGTAATAAAAACGTTGCGATGCGCTTATCAGCGTCAACACCACCGCATTAAGAAACATTTGCCATGGAGAGGCCGCTGCAGCAGCTGTGTTTACACACAGATGCTAAATCTATTAACTAAGTTTAACAGCACTGAGTGACAACCCCATCAGTTAGTAGACCTTCCGATCTGCAGAGGATTGCTTGTCAACTAAATTCAGCTACCTCTTATCTGCAGCTTATGGGTCGTGTACAGTATTGGGCATGCTGAACGGTACATGCCATCCTTTTCAGAGGCTATGGCATGCAGAAAATTTGAATTCAAGTCAGTAATTGGATTTTGAAAATCTCATTTTTTGCTCATTGCTTCATCACTTTTGACAGACGGTCACCAGTAGCATCACAGAAGACAAATTACTTTACATTTGCGCAAAGCATCAGACTCCAACACATATACCCGAATCGCTAATGCGATTTTGCTCTTCACATGGTTCAGATTCCTGCTCGGATATCATCACCACTTGAAAGCCATTAATTAATAGGCATGCAGCGTGTTTGGTTTTAGCACTCCCAGGGCTTTAAAGATTTATTATTTTTGCTGGCACAAATCCTACAACAAGCTGTTAAAACTAATGTGGTGTTTATGTATATGGGAGGTGGTGAGAATTTGATACCTAACAATAATTTATTTATAGGTTGAATGAATAAACATATTATGATACTGAGATAAATTATGGCTCTAAGAATGAAAAATGCTCACGTCTGAAACTGCAGTGCATCTTAGAACCCTTGATTTGTGTGTGCGTGTTGTTTTCAGTTTATTTATTTGCGTTTTGATGCTGTAGAGCTCAGGTAACAAAATGGTAGCCTCAAATTCCTTTTACATTATGAATTAGAAACTTTCAATTATTTTTTTTTGTGTGCAAATCCTGTAGTTTGCCATAGATTTTGTAAACCATTTGCTTTCTTTGTACAATTGAAAAAAATATGAAGATCAAACCCTTAAGGAAATAACTAGTTAGAATTGGTAAGCTATATTCTTGTAGGTATGGTAGCTCCTGCTGGAACAGAGATCTCTTCAAAAAATTACATTTAGTTTGTCTTTGATTAGTTTTTAAGATATTTATAATAAAAAAAATATTTAGAAAGTGTTGCATAACTGAAGCAATAATTGAAATACCAACTCATTAAACTTAGCTTAAAGAGGTTGTGGCAAATTATGGACCACAAGGGCTGTGTGTTCTGCATAATTTAGATATCACTGCTCCAAACACACCTGTTCTACATCATTGACTCATTAAAAGGCCTCTGCAGAAGTTGTTGACATGCAGAGGTAATCAATAATTGTTAATTAATCCAATAATGTTCAATAATCCATTTGAATTGAACAAAGTTCCAAATTAATGCTGTTTTGTTTTTTTTTTTTTTGTTTTTTTTCCTTATATTGTTTCCTGTGTCTTATCTAGATTATACAGCTTCAGTAGCTGTGTATGGCCAGTGTTTCAGAAAGTTTTCTCCTAACAAAATGTGTCTCAGAGGAAGTGGTGCCTTGAAAATGTGTATTTGGCCTTGTTCAAAAACATTTCAAAGAGATTTAAAAAATATATGTTGTCTGTATGTAGTGGTTATAGAAATGAACAAAAACGGTTATATAGAGATCTACTTTGCACCAGAAGTCAGGGAAAACAGTAGAGGAATATTTTTCTTTGTTTTGTCTTCCTTTGTTCCATTTTTCCATTAAACTTGAAATACACTTTGACGTTAAATTTATAGCTGCATAATGCAAATTGTAATGCAAATATTTATTTATCTAAATCACAAAGACTGCTAACAGTCGTTGAGTTCTTATAAAATAGAACCAGTTTCTGTTTTAGTTTTCTTAATACTGATTATAAAAGCACTTAGTCAATCTAAAAAGTCTNATATAGAGTCCAAGAACTGTAATCATACAAAGTAACTTAGGTCTACAGAACCTCTGTTAAATGCAGACAACTTTTAAATCTTTGTTCCACTGGTTTTATGTATAAACAAAACAATCACCATTGTTGTAGTGTGGATCCCATAATAAAAAGAGAAACGTTTAGATTTTTTCTTTTTTTTTTTATTTTATTTTTTTTTTTTTCAGAAAACCTGCCTTTATCCATAATCCTGAATGTGCATGTTATGCACATCTTGAGTTTCTTTTGGCTAAGAAATAAACTTAATATTTACACCCAAAACAATCTCACTGGTATAAAAGTAAATTAACGTGCCTCGACTACAGTGTTCTTAAACAATTGTTGGATCAGGGGGAAAAAACTGTAGTGCTTTATTCAATTTTAAACCCAATATACACATCCTTGTCAATTCTCCCTGCTTCTTAGGTTAGTCTATATTTTTCATGTTTACATGTATCCTGTTTCACATGTTTAGAAGTAAGTGGCATATGTGCTGTAGTTCCTGAGAATTTACTGCAGCCAGACTTTTGGCTAAAGGGAGACCATGCTTGGTGGCCAGTACAGTCTGCAGCACCATATGGTAATCAGTGAAACTGAAATGATGGATGTGCACCTCATATTTTTTTCCAAGTAGATAGTTAAAGAAAAAAAAAAAAGCCTTTTTGTATTTCAACTTGTGCTTGTTATGAATAAAGCACTTTTTATGCGAGACATAAGAGCAGAGCAGGGGCCAGCTGGATTTCAACCCGGAGATGAAGCTTTGTTCTTGGGTCAGTGGAGATTTATCTTCATCCTGTCCCCTCAGAGCTGCAGACCATGGCCGAGCTATATATTCAGGATGACAGACTGGCTCTGTAAAAGTCTGACCACACAGACTTGAAGGCTACCTCAGCAGCAACTCTTTGAAAAAAAAAAACAATATGGCACGGATATGTTGGCTTTCCTTTTTTTAAATTCATATGATTGCACCGTGTTTGTGTAACACAGAATGTCAAAGAATCAGAATTCCCCACATATTTAGAACGTCAGGCTGCAAAAAAAAAAAAAAAAAAAAAAAAAAACCACTTTTACATCAGTTCTGACAGTAACGTAAGGTCTTTGGATTTATTTTCTTCATGGCTCTGTCAGGGGACTTTATTATGAGATATAAGATACTTGTAACTGAGTTTCTCTTTCAGCTCTTCTGAAGCTTTTTTATCTTTAGATGTCTCTCTCAATTCTCTGTCTTTCTCAGGTACCTTGTGCTAGAACACGTGTCTGGTGGTGAACTGTTTGACTACTTGGTGAAGAAAGGCCGGTTAACACCAAAAGAGGCCAGAAAATTCTTCAGACAAATTATGTCTGCCCTGGATTTCTGCCACAGTCATTCAATATGGTAAGTTTTTCAATCTTTCTATTAAACGGCATCCTCCATCTGTTTATGATCGCTAAATGCTGTTTGTTGTGTAATGTAGAAGAGAAATTTTGACATCCTCAATTTTACCTTTACTAACGCTATAACGACAAACTTCAATGAATTTAATTTGAATTGTATGAGACATTCCAGCACCCCACTATCTACAATTATGAAGTGCTACTTAATGTCTCCTTTCCCTTCCCTTTGTGTTCTATTACATGGAATCCTAATGACAATTATGATTTATTGTTATGATGTGAAAAAATAGGAATATGTGGGTATGAATGTATTTGCAAGACCCTGCAAATAAGCAGAATGTGGTTGCATGAATTTTTTTTTCCTTTAAAGAGATAAGAACTTTTAATTTCTTCTTTAAAAAAAAAATCTTAATGTGTTTAGGCTCCAATATGAGTCCAAGTGATGAGATATTTGTGGCTTTAAAAGTCACATTTCTCACCTCCAATCCATAAAAATATCACTTACAATCTTACTCAGGGGGGTAGCACAGTCAATTTAGTTATCATACACCATTGAACAAATAATGAGCTCTACAGTGATGAATCCTGCAATGAAACCGTTCCCTCCTGAAGCGAGTCTGTGATCCAGTCTTCAGGATCTTTGGGAATACTGTTCAGCTATAAATCACCTGATTTAATATAGAAATTAAGCATAGAGAAAGCTGGGTGTCACATGTTTATGTGTTTGGTATTTATAAACATCTCTTTAAAAGATTTATAGATTAAACTCATGAATGTCTTGTGTGCTAAAATACAAATACAGTATAATGCAAATACAAATGTATTACTTATTACAAAGCAGTTTAGATAAACAGGATTGGCTAAAAATGAAGCGTCACAATTTTTAAATCTCTTTAGATATTTGTTTTCTGTTGATCGAATGCAGCTGACACAAATTATCTGATACATTTTGTTGTCGTTCTGATCTGACACCCTGTGTTGAGCCTCAGGGGGTAATTTAAATGTTTACCAGCTCATAGACTAGAGGCAATCAAATACTTCAAAAGTCAAACAAGTCAGCAGGGACTAAATTAGAGGGTTGTGTTTTGTGTGTTTTTTTTCCTGTTTGAATGAGTGTGTGTACAATTCACAGAAGCTTTTGTAATCCCAAAGCTTGCAAAGACTGTGTGCTTCTCTGGAGATTTAGTTTATAGCTTTGTATAACATGTGACTGTTATAACTTTGTAAAGAACATGTGAGGAAAAAAAAAACTGAGGAATGACAAAGAATGTATTTTATGTCTTCAAACGTTCAAACGAATTAAGATAAAACTATATATATGTGTATATATATATATATATATATATATATATATATATATATATATATATATATATATAGAAAAATAAAAATCTGGCGAAATATCTGTTACAAAAGAAATGT
>NW_015113711.1:91281-101599 GCF_001443285.1 Poecilia latipinna | reverse complement strand
ATATATATATATATATATATATATATATATATATATATATATATATATATATATTAATGAAGTAAAGCAAAAACCTGGTGCAATATCCGTTACGTAAGAAATGTCACAATGCAGATAAAAAAACTGCAAACTCAAGGATGAAGCTTAATAATGCAAGCAACGACAGACTGAGAGTTAAGACTGGAAAATGGAATGCATCTTTCACCGTATCGCAAACTTCTAACTTGTTTTGGTTAAACTGAGAGTGGCAGTGTTTTTACACATTAAATTTGAACCTCTGCTGCAGGGATGAGCCTCTTTTTATTTTTTTTATTTTTTATTTTTCTAAATTGAAAATAAAAGTCTGAATGTACGTCATGGAGTCCACGATGGATCTATGCAAGCAGGTTCTGGTGATGAAGTTCTGTTTTTAAAACTATTTTCTGACAAACCTGACCAGACCAGGCCAAAGTAACAAAAAATATCCAAAATGTAAAGGAGGATCATTTGACAGTAACATATTTAACATTTTAGACTGTTTACAAAACATGAAGCATGCACTAAATGTGATCCCAGATCAAATATTGCAGAACTGCCAGCACACACATGGCCAAATATGGCAACTGACCTTCACTGACCCTCTTTGTCTTGTAATCAGCTCTTTTTTCCTGTTTTGTTACCTGAACTTTTGTCAGAGAACCAGGTATTTTGTCATCTTCATGCTCAGTTTTAACATTATATATATTTGTCAACATTTCATCCTCAGAAATTAATTTTATTCATGCTTCATAAATGTTTGCTTAAATAACATTAACACAGTTTTAGCAGTTAAACATGTCAAACTATCCCTCTTTGAGAATATTACATCATTTTTTAATTCTAGAGTGATGCATTTGAGTTTGTTTAAAATTTAAAAAGCATAACTGATGGATTCTGTATTTGAACTCTGTGAGACCAAAAATAAGATTTTTTTTTTTTTCACAACTGGGAATAGAGGAGAATTGTCCTACCTAAAGGAATTAGGTCTTTTATCAGCCTGCGTAAATAATGCCTGATAATAACTGAGAAGAACAGATTAGGCCAATTAGAGGAAAGCATCTGGGACTGACAGTGAGTGCATGCACGCACATAAATGATCACGGCCCTTTTATAGCCAGACTCACCAGCGTATTTGTCTTTCTTGTTTTACCTTGGTGCCTTCGCTCTTCAAATCCCTTCACTAACCACTCTAAGAAAATGATGCCTTGTGAATTTATCATGAGAAGGATTATTTAGGGGAGTTGGGTCGCTCACTCAACTTTCTACCTTCCTCAATTAAGAGCAGACAGACAGAATCAGCCCTCCTCTCCTTCTTCCTTCCATCCCTTCCTAATGAGGTCCCAGCACCCCCCTCAACGACTTATAAAAAGACTTTCAGCAATCACTTCTTCCGTTTCTGAGCGTTTGCGCAGGGGACCTACGTAGGCCATTAGAACTGCTCTGCTTTCTCTGTGACTCAGTATCAGGGTAAGGGCATGTGAGGGAAAGTGGGTGGGTAGGGATTTGGGGGAGAGGGTTGTCACACATGGATTCTCAGCAATCCTTTTGTGCACACCTCCCACTTTTTTTTCTTTTTTTTTTTTTAACTTCATGCTGCTGTTCTCCACCCTCGTTTGATCCCCAAATATCTCTCTTGGGCCAGATTGTTTCAGATCTGTATATAACTGAAAAAGAATACAGAAAGAAAGCCCTGTTATGACTCAGAGTTTTGCTTTCCTGACTCAGACTGCACTTTTGTTCAGAAAGATTATCTTTTTCATATGGAGGGAGAGAAAAGGGAAAGCATGTAAGAAAGAATCTATAGCTAGAACAAATTCATAATAAATCCCAGGGCTGTGAAAATGATCACTCTGTTCCTCTTTTTCTCAGCTGATGAAAAGTTTGTTGTAGAGCTGCACAGACCAGAATTTTGAGTAATTTGTAATACCCGTTATTTGTATAGTTTAAAATGCATTTGCACTTACTTGGATTTCCATTGTATTATTATCTTAAAGAACTAATGTATAAGACCATACAGCTGAAACTAGATATCTTGCATAAATTGTTCATTGCATTTTTTTTTTCCCCTTTGTGAATGAAATTAAATCAGAATCAATGTTTATGTTTTAGGTCTGTTAGGATCACAGAACCTATTTATGTTTGCTTTGGATGTTTTACAAAGTTAAATGTTTACATAAATTAAGATTACTGCAACTTCTAACAGTTTGGTGAAACCCCAGTAATATTCTACGCTCACTAGCTTCTGACGGGATCATACTCAAAATTTAGTTAAATGAAGTCACGCCAGTGGATCTATATTTAAGTGAAGTCTTTAAACGAGGCCTGGGGAATACATCAATAACAATACATATTGCAATAGACCCGTAGTCAATATTTTATAGAATATACATCCAATAGAATCTTCCAGTCCAGAACCACACAGCATTCTGGGGGACGTAGGCAGAGGAAAGGCTTTAGCCTCTCAACCTCTCGCCTGTTGTGCTGTAGAAGTTTCAGGTTTCGTCACCGTGCCTCGTAACAATTTAAGAAAGAAAGAAAGAAAAAAATCGGTGCTGAGTGAAATTTGGCACTATTTCAAATATTTAAATATTAAAGATTAATCTAACTTTAATACAAAATGGTGACAATAATTTAAAAAATACTCAGCAAAACCTAAATGGAAAGTGAAATCAAAATATACATTGTTCAGACACCAGTCATTTTATGCATCTATGTCTATGCATCTTAAAAGTTTGTCATTACATGTAATGATCATTTAAGCCAGTGTCACATTGTATACTATGGGCCAACTGGTCAACAAATGGTACCAATAAAACCATTTTGACTGTTTCTATTCCACTAACTAGGTCACAGATTCAAAGTACATGCAATGACCCAGCTTCTAAAATATGCACCGTCATGCATACTTGTACACGCTTCCCGAAATGCTGTAATTTGCCTGGTGCTGCTGCCTCTATATGAGCATGCTGAGAAGGACCTCATCCAGCAATCCCATTGAACCCACACAGTGGCATAATGAGAGGTCACAGAGGCTCTACTGAAAAGATTAAAATGAGCGCCAGTATAACTGTGTAACTCCAGGACTGGGGGGGAAAAAAAAAAAAAGTCAAAAAGGAAGCTGCCAGAGGTCAACTTTGAGGGTGGTTTCACAAGCAAATTAGTTTCCATCATTTCTTTAGCTGTCGCAGAAAATACAGTTGTTTGCAGAGCTGTTGAGAGAGATTTTGCTGAGTTGCATCAGTCAAAATATCTTTATGTCCTTGGTTGCATGATGCAGGTACTGCAAATTTGCTGGCTGCACATTCAGTGATCTCTGTTGGCTTTAAATCTGGTGATGATGGAGTAGAGTAAATTAGCCAGAGACATTTAAATGTTCAACTGGTGCTAAATGAAGTATGTCAAAAAATACTCCCACCAGTGGCAGTTCTCCACCTTAAATAATTATTATAACCATTTGTATTTGCGTGGATTTTTTTGTATTTTTTTCTAGGCTTCGCTAAAGAATTTTTTTCATTCGAACCCAAATCATGAATTTCACAGCTAGCAACAGATATGTTAGCTTTGTTCCCTATTCCCATTTAGTTCTACATTTCATTCTCTCTGTCGCAGCTTTCATGCCTTTATCCAAGTCGCTTAAATCTGCTTTGTACTTTTGATATTTGAACATAAACAAGTTATATTTACCAAATCTAGGTACTTAAATGTGTTGAGTCCCTGTCATTAGCTGATTTGCTGTTGGGAAGCTGTTCAGCTGTACCTAATAATAAAGTGGCTCATCAGTTCAAACCTGAATTAAAACCTAAACACCTCCATTATTATGGACGGAAAGTATTCGGTTTGTGGCATGTTGGTGCAGTGACTTTGATACATACACGGTCACTCTTGACAGCTTCGTCTCTTGAATATTTAATAATACATTTTCTTGAAAGATGCCTGTCAGAACATTCAATGTCACCTTAGAAAAGTGAAACCTTTCTTGGATTTAAAATCACATCTTTATTTCTAGTGCAGTTGTCACTTTCCAGCCGTTCCACCAGAGAAACGAAATGCTGGAATTATTCAGTGCAGATATTAGATATTTATTCTCACATTCTTGGAGCTGTTGGAGAGATCACTCACGATAAAATACTTTGATAGCATCTTCCTCTCTGTATTTGTTTGTGTGTGTGTGTGTATATATATATATATATATATATATATATATATATATATATATATAATATATATTGATAATAGCAGACGTTTTGGATCTGAATAATATATCTGACAAATTTAAAAGAAACTGTGATTAAACTTCCCAAGCTCTGTTAAATGAAAATGCAAATTAATGTTGACTGATTTGTCTTCTGTCATACCAATAATGTCCAAATCACAATTTTAACTGATGAAGAAAAGTCATTTAAGATCAGGCATTCAGTGATATTTTTTACATTTCCTGTGAGCAAAACATATTAGTAAAGCCATAGTCAGCTAAAGTTTGCAGCTTCAGCCAACCTGCATTATGCCACATGTACCAGCGTTCACTTAATCTGTTGGACAAAAGTGTTCTTTCATGTCAAAACATCAAGTTTGGTAAGATTTCAGTCCACTGATGATCATTTCTTTAATGGTGCCAGTTAAACCGATTGGGTGTAACTTTAAATTATAGAAGTTGATGTTAGACTGAAATGAAATGAACAATTCAAATGAAATTAGTGAAACCGTAAAATTGTATTCAAAGAAAAATTGGGGTCGTATTGTGGTTCATAGTTTCTGAATAAGGAAAAAAAAAAAAGATTATTGTACGGGGTAGATATAGTAGTAAAAGACTCGGAAGGAGAAAGGAAACGAAATAATAAAAAAATTAAAATAAGTTAGAAATATTGCCAAGTGTGTGTGAAAATAACAGATTGCATTTCAAAATGTATTATGACTGTCAAGTTTTCTCATACTTATTTAGTCCAAAAAAATGGATAACTACTTTAAGGAGCAACTTGCTCCAATGGTTACTGTTATTAAAGATCTTAAGTTGTTTCAGATTTTTATTATCTGTGGCAATCCTTCTGTGCTCTTCTGGCAGCTTGTTTGTTTGTTCTGCCTTAAAGGTCTGTTGCTCATCCCATCATCCCCTGTCAAACTCCTCCGGATTAAGAGAAAACGCAATGTTGCACACAAAGATTTGGCACAAATAGGACATGTTTTGTTGTATGCGTTTTACAGATCTGGCTGTTATTGTAATCCCACTTCTTGGTCACTGCATTACATGTGCAACAATACAGGACTGGCTTAGTGCTACTCAAAATTTGAAAAGAATAAACTGAAAATCCACCAAAATAAACAGCAAAAGCTTCTGAAGTCAGTCAAGGAAATAGAAGTTTCCCTTCTTCTGGTTAGAAATTCAGTATAATTGCTGACTCTTTATGAGTTGACTAGTAAAATTGGAACGGTCTTATTCGAGTAAATAAAAATGTGACAAAATAAAATGTACCAAGTTTGCATCAACTTTAGACTTCCTCTGATGAGTTTTACCAAAATATTTGAAAGATTTATATCTGTTTTTTCTAGACCCAACAGACACCAATCAAAAAATATAAATATATTTGTATCTTTGATTTAACAAAACTACACAACAATACTGTTGGCAATTGTGATATGTCTTTGAATAAATCTGTTTCAGGAAAAGTTTTATTATAGTTATGAATTCCTGAAGTAGACCTGCCATAAACTAAGCTGTACTTATTTAAAGGATGTTGTTTTATGATTAAGTTATGTGTTAAAATGCAGCAAAACATTTAATATTTAATTGGGAAAAGCTCCTAATGAGTTCATAAACTTAACAGGCAACCCGGGCAAAAAACATATTTTTTAAGCAAAACAGCTTATTACATTTGACTTTTTTCAAAATATTTCAAAATTTTTATTAACTGAATAGTTTAATATCTAAAAATAGTAATAATTAAAAAAAAAACTTCAATAGTATTAAATTATAGCATATCTAACACACGTTTCATGATGTACGTTATACTGTGGAGTGTAATTGCTAGCCAACCAAAAATAAAACGTACACACACGCATACTCCTGCACTTATCAGACCTTCATACCGCAGAACAATTAGTGTATGAGCTTTTTCCTGTTCATTTCTGTAATCATCAAACCGGGGTTATGTATATCGGATATGCTCAGATCATAGACACACTGCCGGTGTGGATTTGTGGTGCATCAGAGAAAACAAAGCTATGTCACAGTTCTGCACAGTTGTATAATGGGACAGATGGGATTAATTTGATGCTCTTCACAGGGACGAACAAGACATTCTGACTGGCTATGTGACTTAAACTTTTTATATTTTTAAAGAATAAAAAGTAAGTGTTGATGCATTATGAAAATAAAGAAATAATTGTATTTGTTCTGGAGGAGCCTATTTGCACCACACATATGCTGTTCCAGGCAGTGTGAGAATCGGTGTTAAAAATGGTTTGTGTCAAACGTGTCAACATAGGAATGCTGTCTTTTCTCTATTAAGCAAATTCATGACCAGGTTTTTGGTCATGATTTGATTGTATAATGAAGGATGTAAACTTAAGGAGTTAATCATACTACTCTTATTTGCAGTCATTGAATCCAAACAAGTCGTCATGTCTGATAATTCCATGCAGTAAGAATTGCCAAATTAAATTTGAGGAATTGTAAATCATGCATCTATTCAATTTAATGATTTTTAATGTTATTTCAGGGTTCTATACAGTCAAAGGAAAAAAAAAGAAGTTGAATGCAAAGCCAGTTCAGTTTCTTTTCTTCAAATGCTGTCCAGTAGGAGACAAATACACAGTGACAAGATAAAAATATTCATTAGATCTTTATGTTGAATCTAAATCATATCTAGAATTGATTCTGTGTAATGAGTTAGAATGACCAGTACTGGTTAGATCAGAGAGGATGTTGTTTAATACATGAGCATACATTTATCTCAGTAAATTACAACATCAAGGCATTCAGTGATTCATTTCTAGATGTGAAACTCACGTAGGAGACGGATCCATTACACACATTCAGTGCATTTCAAGTGTTATTTCTATTAATTATTGTGACTTGCAGCCAGTGGCACAACTGCACATTATTCAGGTGGATGCGAAAACATAAATCGGCGCTGCATACCCACTTTTTGCGCCACTGCTTGCAGCCAAAAAATCCAAAATCCAGTTGATAGGCTAAGTAAAATATTACATTTTAATTTGTGGAATGTCAGCCTTCGAGAAAATTTGTCCATGTGCTGCACAGTTTATGCCAAAAATACCTGGTCAAGACTCCTTTAATACCTTAAGAAAATGCACAATGGCATGAGCCAACTCTTCTGTATTGTTGGTTCCAAGTCTCATCTTACTTTTTGTGTCTTTTGTGGGGGTTTTTTTCTTAGCCATAGATCCTTCGTCTCTGGTTCATGAGTGGCTTAACACGTAGAACCAACAGTTGCAGCGTGTGATTTGGATACATCAGAGTGTGGTGGTTCAATTAAGCACCATGTCTTCTGAATCTCATTGAAACTTGAATGGACTTTGCTTCACAATTCTCTGTTCTGCTCAAGTAACTGAATTTTTTTGTTGTTGTATTTTTCTTCTTTCTATTCATAAATGCTGTGTAATGAATCTGAGTTTTCACTGTTTGAATTGAGTTGACTTTAATATATTCACTTTTATGTCAACACCATCAACTTGTGAAAACATATTTTTTACCTTAACAGTTTTCCTTGGTGGTTTTTCTGTGTTTTTGTTTTATTTTGTTTGCCTGTTGTGTCTCATGCTTTTATTCCAGGCGTTTTGAAAATAGGGTTCTTGTAGACCTATGTACTTTGAAGACAATCAGTGTTACAACTTAACATGCCAATAGCTGTAACAGTAAATGTTTTCTTCTCCCTCATTTGCTTTGACGTTATTAACTAAAACTCTGACTGACACCACCTTCAACTGATTCCAGTACGAACTAAAAGAGGTCGTAGCCTAGGGACAACAGTTTTAGATGCTATCTGTATCTTATTTCAATTATAGCTTGGATCACAGAAACTGCCAGCATGATAACGAACCTGCTGACAGCTTCTCCCCGAGGGCAGGAAATGAGTTGTACAACAATTGATGTCGTCTGAGGTTAAATGTCCATTCTGATGAAGCGTTGTTCAAAGGCTGACATATTCAACTGTGGTGCCATCTCTCCTTTCCCAACATTGGCTTTAAGAGAAGATGAAAGTAAAGCTTATGACGTTTAGACAGCTCTGTGGCTTTTTAACCCCATTTGGGAATGTATTGTGAGAAGTTAAGCGAGTCTAACATTGATTAAGTTTGAAAGCATGCAGCTAAGTATGACACAACATTGAGCTTATTTAGTATATATGCTTAGTATAATTTTAGAGTTTTAAATGACAGGGAATGGAGAATTAAAGAAAGAGAAGATACTGCAGAATTAATAAAAAGGAATATCAAAGATTCAGCTCGACTGTAGACGATTTTTGAGGGTAGGGCAGACTCTAGAGAAGTTCTGCACAGCTCCGCTGTCCAGCACATGTCCTAATGTAAAATTCATTGATGAAACCTCTGAAGAAATCTTTTCCTCTCCCTTTGTCAAAGGCAGAGTTTTGTCAGTGCTTTACAATGCTTTACAAACTTCAAAGGTTTGCCAACGAACATCAAAAATAGTGATTACATATTCATAAAATTTGGTGGACTAATAAAAGAGAACTTTTTAACAAGAACAAGGGAAGTCATTTTGGAGGGTAAAAAGTTTTATTTTATTTTTTTTATTTTTTCACATACTCAGTGCTTCCATGACTGTACCATAGCTGGTATAGTTGGTTTTTAATTGTTTTTTTATTTTTTTTTTTTTATTTTAAAGCTTGCTTGGTTTTTCACATCAACGCACAGTCATGTCACAATAACATCTAAAATGCGTCTTCTGTTGCATTGCTCTTTTGCAATCTGAATTTCTTTAGATTTACATACGAGGAACACAGTTTACAAACCAAATCACAGTATTTGTCTCATTATCAGTCTTCAATTAATGTTAGCACTCCAATTTATAAATTGTGTTAGTAAGCAACGTGGGTTTATCTAAATTCTATACGATGACAAAAAACACTTTCAGAGTTGTGTTGCGTATTGTACTGTGCTTTGCAAAAGTATCCATTGACATTAAAACGAGGATTTTATATGATAGACCAACTCGAAATAATTCTTTACTATTATTTGGATATGCAATAAGCATATATGTATTTGGTTATTCAGAATATTTACTCAAGACTATATTAAGTCGATACTTTTGTTTTAATATGGCTGCAAGTCGTATAAAGTCCATCAACTTTGCTGTTTAAAGTTCTTTGCAAAATACCTGAAATTCACTTAGATTGGTAGGAGAGGATTTGTTAAGATCTCATTTTAAGTTTAGCTACAGCCATTCACTTCATTCAGGTCTTGGACTTTGACTGAGCCATTCTTGCACATTACAGTGCTTCGATTATTTTGGCTTCTATGACTCCTCCAGAGTTATCTTTAGCTACTTGGTTGCTTCTCTGATTCACGATAGTGTTCCCTGGCTTTCTTATTATAGATGGACAGCCATGTCTTAGGAGGTTGCAGTTGACTACATACACTCTGTATTCAGGGATTGAACTGCTCTAAATAAATAGGCATGCAGGATTCCGGATCATTTGCTTCAGACCCTAGTGCCTTATTGTGGTAATTTTGCACAACTGGAAAATAACTTTGTCATCGTGCTTGAAGTGCCAGGCAAATATTTTATCTTCATTTTAAGACCTTTTGGAAATGTTTTGCTTGTCCACAGAAATGAAACGCTTGACTGAAGCAGTGTTTAAACATTTATGTACAGCCTTTTGGATAGTGCTGACAAAACAGATGGATTAATATCAGTGTTTGCACACAGTGTTTTGCACACACTTCTAAAGTAGTTCTCAGTCTTGGCAAACATCTCCAGAGTGGAAGAGTCTGATGTAACATAACCCCAATCCTTGAAAGGGATGTGCTAAATGCACAATAAAATGGTATCCCTGCTCCTCTTACGGCTGTTACTCATCGAAATTGAGACTTTAACCTCAGACACAGCCTCAGCATCCACGACATGAGAAGGTTATTCCTCTCAGTGGTCCATTTTAAGTCGGAAGTTGATGTCCGCTGGATATTATCCCCCCCGCTGTGTTTAGTGGTAATGAATGGCAGTTAATGAACACTACCGCTGAGGCAGGCTTCCCCTGGATTCCCATTTTCGCCACCCATTTGCTGGTGGCTGTCTGGGAGATGAGAGGGAAGAAGATGGGGGGGG
>NW_015113711.1:67918-88102 GCF_001443285.1 Poecilia latipinna | reverse complement strand
TTTCCCCCCCCCTTTGGGGGGGGGGGGGGGGGAAAGGGGGGGGGAAAAAGGGGGGGGGGGGGGGGGAAGGACACAGCAGGAGGTCTGTCACACCTTGTACTATCCCAACACTGAGGCGGGAGCTGTGTGGCTTCAACATGACAGATCAAAGAGAGATGTTGCACAGAGGAAAGGGGCAGGTCAAGATGCTTTGTTCTTTCCAGGCACAAAAATGTTTATGGTGTTTGATAGACCTTTCAATGAGACCTTTTGTTTCTCCTCAGTTTCCTTTATTGGATCACATAATCTTGTCTTTTTCATGTTTCATTAACTGGCTTCTGTTCCTGTTTTACAGCCACAGGGATCTAAAGCCCGAGAACCTTTTGCTAGATGAAAAGAACAACATCAGGATAGCAGACTTTGGTATGGCCTCTCTTCAGGTTGGAGACAGCCTATTGGAAACCAGCTGCGGGTAAGTGCAATCAAAAGCATTTACCGCTCTAACGCATTAAGTCATATCCTACAGTGTCGAAATCTAGCAAGCTAGAAACTGCTGTAAATGTAAATATTCCTCACAGTTTTAGTAGAGGCGTAAAAAGAAGCAGGGAATGATTAGTGGAGTGAACAGGTCAGCCGCTTTCGTAAACCTCCACAGCGTACAGTGTAAATCTCCGGAGTAGAAACTTTTGCCATCTACTGTCTCGGAGCACGGCCAGGACCTTGGGCAAACATTACTGCTCTCCATCTCCTCCCCTCTCACAGAGGAGTTTATGATCTAACATTTACCATTTCACCAGCCTCATCAATCCTACAACCTCAATGAATTTGCCTGTAGGAGAAGTCACTTTCAGAGTTGGGTGGCTGTGTTATGAGTGCTCCTTTTCTAAACCTGAACTGTCTGGATGAAATAACTTTTTCACTGTTTGCTTTAAAGACACCAATCACCGGCTCCCTTTTTAATCTCTTACATGACAGGCACTACATTGTTTTTGCAAACTCAGCGTATACCTTGACAGAGGTTGAAAGTTTCAAAAAGATAAAACGGCAGTATCGCTGTAACCATTCAGACTTCTTGTTACTAACGTTAGGTTTCTCACACTCTTGCTGCCTTGACCATAAATAAAATAAATGAAACGAGCCAGAACAAAATAATTCTGTGTGTTTCAATGTGAATGTCGTCAGGATCATTTTTGCTTTGTCATATAACTGCTTCCAGATTTGGGTGACTTGAAGGCCCCGTGACATCTGCGCCCTGCACAGATTGTCTCTGTCCAGATTAAACTGAAATTTCACATCCATGCAATTTAGAAAGTACATATGTTCACAGGGAAGAGATGAGGATCTGTTAATCCCGCCCTCCTTCTCTGTCCTCCTCATCCTCCCATCATATGCATGGCCACTTCAGCATGATTATGCAGATGCATTCATCCAGCTGAAACTGTTGCATAATTTTTTTCCATCAGTAACACTAATGCCTAAACTCTTGTGACTCATCGGTAGAGACCAGCCCAACTGTATGTGTACATATTTTCATGGCTATAGAATATGTGAATAAGGAAAAAAAAAGTCACCTTTTAACAGTGATTACCATAAAATAAGGCATTTTTAGCACTCCTTTCTCAGGGGTATCTATTAACCAAGTCCATCTGTTCTTTAATGTACTTTACCTTGCATTTTTTTGGTTGAATTTCTAATGTCATCCATTTGCATTGCATTTGCCGAGTTTAATGTTTGAGGTATGCATACCTCAAACATTAGGGTTTGAGGTATGCATCTTCTTCTTCTTCTTCTTCTTCTTCTTCTTCTTCTTGCTGCCTTCAGATCCAGCGTCACTCTGTGAGCGTGTCTCAGAAATGTGTGGGCAGTGTGTCTACGTGTTTATCTGCTGGAGTCCAATACATGTACCATAAACTGTAATTGTGGTTATTGATTATTCATGCTCTTCTGGTTGCCCCATCCCTAAGTGCAGATATGACACTTTTTAATTAAACAGATTTATCTGGGTCCCCTCTCACCATGCGGCAGTCTGACACAAATGTATTCCATTTGCTTTGGGTAATGGAGCCGAGTGGAGATGAGACTTGCCTCAGGTATTGGTGGGGTGGGGGGATTGGGGGGTGGAAGAGTGGGAGGGACCTCAGAGAACATCCGACATATAAATACACGGATGCGTTAAAGAAGCAGAGGAACTAGCAAGTGCTTACAAACATGGAGCAAGGGAATCACATGTCTAAACAAACTCAGCTGTGGGTTTATCCATGTTTCATAGTTATCACTGTAACGTGTTGAAGGTGATGGAGCTATAAATATGGCTCCACAGATTTACATTGTGCGTTAAGCCAGCACACACATGTCTGATGTGGTAGAGTATATTGTATGCATTATATTAAAAACTAATTCAGCTGCAAATGCAAATTATAGCACTTTGTAGATGTTTAAAGGTTTAACCTGAGTTTCAGAAAAGAAAATAAGTTAAATCAAAAACACTTTATCTGCCGTCTCAAAAGCTTTGCTTTGTCTTGTGCCTCTTTAATGCATGCTAACCTGGGACCTGTATATTATTTTTCAGTGTGGCCAAAATGACAAAGCATCCAGCAGCAGCGGGCTCGTTTTAGTCACAAAAGAGTCCAGAGTAGAGCCACCAAAACTAAAATAACATTTTTCCAGTTCCATCCTGATCAGATCCCCATTAATAATCCTGATATCCATTTATCTACACGAAAAGTTTGAAGCATCTGAGCGGAAAGATCTAGTAACAATATTTATAAGTGTTTATAAAGTTCCCTTATTTTGCTGAACATGGCGATCACAGAAGTGTCAATTTTTTGATTTGTCGCAGTATCACTATATTTCTAAAATTATTTGCCCAACCCCCTAACTAAATGAAATCAGGTGTTCCACCTTCATGGAAGGGGTTTTCATCACCAAGCTACATGCAAGCCTTGTGTTTCTAAGTGAAATGCAAAGCATTTTATATAATAAAGCATTGAACAGCTAAAGCACTGGAGATATTTTTAAGAATTGAATGGCTCTGGCCACATTTTTGTTTTTACTTCCAAACTCTAATCGAGAATACAGTTGACAGGAATCGGTTGTATTCATCCTGTTTCCCTCCTGTAAAAAACACGTTGAACTGTCACCGAGGTGAATTCAGTCTTTTTGCTTACATATAATCAAGTGAATCAGTTGGCGTTTAGTTATTTTACATATAGACACATAGCTGTTATCAACAGGTCAGTGTTTATCGAGGAGAGTTGCGATAGTGTGAAATATTAGCCTTATAAACATGTTTGCACATCTGTTTTCAGCTGAATATTTCTCTAAATCTTATTTTTTTTTTTTTTTAATCCAAAGCACATAAGTTGATCAGTACTACCTCTCTGTTTACTCTGAGATATAAAAAAAAAAAGACGTGTTCCATTTCAGCTTGCTGCTTAAGAAAAGTTGCAGGACTCAGTCAATAGAGCTGATTCTGGGAAAGAACCAGCTCATTGATATTTCTGACCACTTAAATGGAAGGAAAGAAATTCCAGACTTTTTTTAAATGAATGCCAGATTTGAGTGGAAGGGAAGGGAAAACATTTTATGACTGGCATGTTCTACTTTCAGATGTTTATTTTTTTTACCAATAGAAGAGTGCAAGTGAGGAGATGGACTGGAGAAGTAATGATACCTTTTCAAGTCTCAGATACATCTACTTCTATTGAAGTTATCAATGACAAAAGAACCATTACTACCAAAGAGTGAATGAGAAGCATCTTTTTATTCCAACCACATTCACCGGCGTCCACTTTGCATTTTTGTCTAGTGGAATTGCCAGACGACGAGATAATGAGCCACAAATACATCCCCAATTTGGAAGACAAGTGGCAAATCTAGCAGCGCTTATTGTGACGAACTAAACACCACGGATTTTAATCTTGACCAAAATATTTGTATTGAGCAAGCCGTGGATTACTTTGAAATTTTGAACCTCGTTTTTAGTAGTTGTTTATTTGATATGTAAATTTATTGAAGGTCTTTTTTTTTTTCTTTTTGTTAAATCTCTTAAGACTATTATAAAACCTCAGAGGCTCCCTTTTCTTCGTAGGTTGCTTTTTGAATCAGGAACTGCAAAATTGTCAGCATGTTTTTGTTGCTGTAAGCCTCTTTTTGAGATTAAATTTCACACATTGTAACAGTGTTTTCCCATACACAGATTCTGCCTTAATAGATCATATAAGCAAACAATGTGTTTGCAAGAATGGATCAGGGAGAAGACAATCTGCACATGTGCTGTTGATATATCTTTGTGACATTTTTTTTTCTTCTTCTAATACTAATAAAGGATTAATCTAAGACATTTTTTGTTTGTTTTCTCCTCTGCGCTGTGACCAGCCTTTAAGATCTTTAAATAACAAGTATATATTTATGCAGATTCCAGTTGTGGTTTGCATGCTGTGATGCTCATGAGACATTGATACTACAAATGTCTTTCTTTTCCCCTTCCTACTTAAATGCATTGTGCACTGTGGCACTTCAAAGCAGGAAGGACATATTTGCATAGGCTCATATGTGAACTTACCCCATTGAAGTGCTGGCGGTGTGATTGGCCAGTATTGTGACAGCTCAAGGAGTCGGGTCATCAAAGCTAGTATTTAGGAGTTTACAAGAAAACAGCCCTGGATGGGCCTTCGTTAACGTCAGCTACCCTGGCACTACACAGACGGAGACGGAGCTGTGGAGGACACATCTCAAAGGGTTCAGAGGTTTAAGTAGACAAGTGAATAGTTTGTAACAGGCTGTTTAATGAAGCTAATTACAGGGTGATGCAGAGGTCTTGTTTTTTTTACTCCAAGTTAATTAATTTTGAAACACAAGAATGTCATAGTTCTGCAGAAATTTATAGAAGGAATAACAAGTTTACTCCTTGACTGCAGCTGCAGGATTACAGAGGAGTTTTAGTGGGCTCGCTCCATAAATCTTCATATGATATTGATGTGTCAATCTAGTCATTGGCTTTACTGTCAGGCCATCCAGAGGCTGTAAAGATTAGTGGGTCTGGTTACCGTCTGCTGTCGGAAGATGCCCTTGACTGAGAAAGCAGGAGGTCGACATCCGAACACCCTCAGGATGTCTAAACCGTGGAAGCACCTTGATCTATGTCCAGTGGATATGTTTACTACCTAATGTGTTTTAGAGAGCTGTTTGTTTATCAGACTGCATTAGTGTCTTACTTTAGAGTCTGTTGACTTTTCTCCTCTTGCTTGTTTAGTTTGTTTTTGAAAGCTGTTTTTCTGTTTCCCAGATCGCCACACTATGCATGCCCAGAAGTCATAAGGGTAAGAGATTTTTTTTCTTCACTCCTCACAATATTTTTTCTGCATTAATGTATTATTTTTTTAATTAAAAATGTTGGTAATGTCAACAACCCTGTCCGAACTTGATAAACAAATCCTCTTTCCTTCAGGGAGAGAAGTACGATGGGAGGAAAGCAGATGTCTGGAGCTGTGGGGTCATTCTTTTTGCTCTTTTAGTGGTGAGTCCCAACTCTTTCCTTACTGATTGAAGAGCAGGTTAAAGTCTGTAGCGCTACTGGCCAGCATGATTTCCTTCGAGTCTCTGAAATGTTGTACTTTTTTTCTGTAAAGTAGTCAAGGAATACAACTTGAATGAGTAGACTTTTAGATGTTACCCTGCTAGAAATTAAACTTTCTTCCCCGTCTCACATTGTTTAGGGCGTCTAGCAGGTTTTCTTCCTGAAGTGTCCTGTGTTTAACCATTTCATCCCCACCAGTTTCTCTGTGGGTTTGGTGTGTTCAGAATGATGTATGGTGTTTGTTTCCCACCACACAGTGTTTTGCATGTGGTCCAACAAGTTCAATTCTGGTCTCTCAGGACTTTTTATAGATTTCTTTGAATAATACCTTTGCTCAGTGCACAACTAATGGCCGCTACCAAGAGACTTTTGGTTTTGAGTCTGATTATTGCTCTACTTGCCTGAAATTACATGTCTCTGCCTTTCAGAAGTTGTGGAATTGTTTATATTTTTGGCATAATGTTGGCAATGGCATATTGTTTTATGACATCAGCCGTTCAATGTCACTTTATTCCCAACCTGTCTGGCGTGTCCCTTGGTCTATCACCGAGTAAAAAACGGTAATAGAAAAATGTTTTCCAGTTTTTTTTTCAGTTTTTTCTTTGTAAAAAACATGAATAGAAAATGTGTTTCTTTGTGCGCCTCAATTGTGCAATATGTTGTGTTGGTCAATCACAGAAAATCCAGGTAAAATACATTGAAGTTTATGGTTACAACTTCTTCCAAGCTCTTCTCCCAAAATGTCAAACACATTACATTTACTCAATTGCAATCCAAAGCGTCTTTTCAGGTCTTATCTTGCATCCAAACACATTGCGGTATCTAAAATAAGATCTGTTCTCCAGCTACATTATGTCTGTGGGTCCCCCAGCCATACACCCCTTTAAGCTTTGTTGCATTAACTGCTGTACTGGAGTTCCTGCACACTTCTGCCTAATAAATAATTCATGTAGCCAAGCTGAAAGAAGGGAGCCCAAAATAAATATCAACACTGACACGGCAGCTTTTTGCTACAGGCTTTGTGTATTTCTCTCTTCTTTTGCTTCTTCCACTCTGTATTACCGTCTCAGACAAACTTTTGGTATGTAAACCTGAGAATGTTTACTGTTTTCTGATCTTGACCTTTCTTTCACACCAAAAAAAATTTTTTTTTTTTTTTTTTTTTTTTTTCGTGTGCCCACTGTTTGTCTGTAGAAATACTATAATTGTTCTGTTTCTTCCTGCTCTCTGGCTTGGAGATAACCATTTGTCTGATTGTGGGAGACAGAGATACTCCCCAGCAGTTACTCTGCACTCAGATCATCTGTTACACAAGTCTACCCTTTCTCCCCCCCTCCCCCACTTACTCTTATTTGTCAGCCAATCTGTCTGTCTTTCCTGCCGGTTTCCTCTCCTCCATCTTGTCCTCTGATGGAGGCTGCCATTCATCACACAGCCACATCTGTGAGGTGTCAGTACTCTTTGATAAATGACTGATGAAAGAATGCCAAATGAATGAGGTACACGAGAAATCAGGGTAATTATTAGAAAAGACCCATTTTCAGCTCCCTGCTGGTTTTTTTGTTTGTTTTGCTGTGCACTTAACGGAAGGCTCTACTGTGAAAATTAAATAATTGGGGTTGGGGGAAACTATTCTTTGAGACTTATAAGATTTTTGTTTGTTTGCTTGCTTGCTTGATAGCACTGCAGATCAGTTATCTTTTTTCTCTTTCAAATTACTCTTTGTTGAAGGTTATTTATCTATTTCAGCATCTATGAGTGTCTCGAGAAGCGGTTTATAAATAAAATGTATTATTACAAACTGATTTTTTTCCCCCGCCCCTTTTTGCTGACTGCCTCAACTGATTCTCTACTTCCTTACTTCCTCAGGGCGCCCTGCCGTTCGATGATGACAACCTAAGGAATCTTCTGGAGAAAGTGAAGTTGGGAGTGTTTCACATGCCACATTTTATTCCTCCAGACTGTCAGAACCTTCTGCGTGGCATGATTGAAGTAGACGCATCCAAAAGACTAACGGTCAGTTCATGTCATAGGCTCAAAGGGAGAGCAATGGTTATTTTTATGTTTTTGTATACATTTTTTTTTATATTATCTCATTTCAATTTGGCATATTTGTGTTAACCCATGGAAGTTACCAGTTTGTGGAAGGACTTTTCCTATTACATTACATTAGTTGCTAGATTATAACTACAACTTTCAATGTGTTTTAGGATTTTGTGATATACCGACACAAATTAGTTCATAATTTAGAAGTTAACAGAAAAGGTTGCATTGTTTACTAAATGTTCTACATGTTCAATTCAGAAAATTGTGGTATTTAACAAACTGAGTCTGTGTGGAGCCACCTTTTACTGCAGCGACCTGTAACACATTGTTTGGATTTAGGTCTAAATGTGTGAATATAAACTGATCTAAAAACACTGTGGTCTTCCTGGTGAACGGCTTCCCTAGTTTTTTTTTTTTTTTTTTGGTGATTAACAATCCTTCCCCTTTTCCTGTCCATGCTTGAGAAAAGCATCTCTAAAGATGACGATGTTTGAAAGTGAGAAATGTGTGTTTGGTGTTGGTTTTTTGCCATCTCTAGCATTTTGCATCCCAGAAAGTAAAGTATGAAGGGCGGCTTTTTATACACATTCTGCATGCACACACCCTCTCGCGGCGCTCCGGTATCTTTATGAATCAGTGCAACAGTTTTCATCCTCGTGCCTGTGAGGAAATGCGGTGACGCCGCAGCTGGTAAATGTTGCTGCTCTATTTCCTTTTGCCGTAGTTTTATCTTTCACATTGTCAGAATAACTTCAAGCACGATGACAGCATTTTAGAGCAAATAAAAAAATGAAATTCTTTATTTTAACAAAGGTATATTCTATTTGCAAGTATTTTTAGCTACATGAGCTAAAAATAAAAAAATAAAAAAACACACCTCTTTATTATGCTGTATGCGCACTGTTTTGCTTATTCTCATCTCCCCTCTCTCAGATGAGGGCAGGTCACCCTGAGATCCCTGGATGTGCCCACCAGAAAACAGCAGTGTCCTCAATAAAGGGTTACACTAAGACCAAACTGCTGGGAGAGAATATGGTATCTGTCTGCTCCCCGCTCCTAACTCCAAACGGAGCTCAGAGGATGTGTTGTAACCTCACAGAATGTCAAATAGCTTTTCAGAGTGAGAATCCTTAAAGATAAGTGGTGAGCACCAAGTCACACATGAGGCAAGAACACCCAAGGGCAGACAGCAAAACAAGAGGGGGTCTGAGGTTATTTGGCGAGGGCTTGTTTATTCTTGATTTTCTTCATGACAGTTTGATGGATCCATTTACAGGGTAATCATACAACTGTCTGTTTGCTTTTGTTAATTAGATTTTGCTTGCTGATGCATGAAAGATCACATCTCGCAAAGCAAAGGTTCCACAACAATAAGAACTTTCTCAACTTTCTCTCTGCGGTTAGTCATCCAGAGACCAGTGGGTATTACGGTTGTCTTGTGCTCTGTAGTCAAAGTACACGGTGCCTCATTAAAACAGTTAATCATCCCAGACAGAAAATGGCCCCATGTGGAAGATACACTTTAAAGGTTGCAAGAACAGGAGTAAATGAAGTCATAGTTTTGTGTGTCAGGTCAGATAACTTGGACTCAAATCACATGATTTGGTGTTCAGACATTAATAGGACCATTTAAGACTTATAGTTGCTGAATTGTTGCAGACTCTCTTCCTGAAATGGAGTAATACTGTCCTTCATGTTCTGTTATTAAAGCTATCTGACAAAAAAAAAAAAGAAGTTTGAGTAATGATCTAATATTGATCTTTGCAACATGAAGAGGGGGAAATTAATACAGATTTGAAGCCTTTTAGCGGGGGCTGAAATGTAGCTTGTGTACACTTCAGTTTCAAGGAAAAGCCTAATTTATCACACACCCACCCAGTCTGCATCCCGTTTTCTCTGTTTGGGCAACAGCTAGAGAACTTTTGTCTCAGTGTCAGTAAGTAATATGTCCATATTGCTTTCTGCCGACATTAAAATATCAGTATAAATATTTGTTATCCTATTTTGTTGTTGAATGGATAAGTTATTCTTAAAGCATGAGAGACACAATAGAAATTTGCCGGAAATCAGAGCATTCAGCTGAACTCATTGAACGCTGATGTTTAAACCACTTTGGTCTCGTCTATCCATTTTTCCCCGAAGGCAGACAAGTATTTCTTCACAGAGAGAAAACTGCTAAGGTTTGACAACACCTCACCTAGAACATAGCTTTATCATTTTGTTCTAAAGATGTATTTGTCAGTTTTGAATAGTTTTATGTTTCAAGTCAAATAAAACTACTGTAAACCCTTTTGGGACAAATATCATCCTAAAAGATTGAAAGCACTGAAACACTGAACAGGTGCTCTGAAAATGAGACACAACAAGTCTTTTTTTTTTTTTAGATGGGGTAACTACTTTTACTCCAGTTCTTTTTTTAGAAAACTGGAGTAAAAAATTTCCTATCCAAGCCTTCTTATACTTTTTCACAGCACTGTACACAACCAGATAGGCTTTCCCTCAATATGTAATGGTCATGTGCAGTTAATGGTACTTCTTACTTCAAACCACATTACTGTGCGTCATATCTCCATCCTGCCTCCAGGCCCCCAATAAAATGCAGCGAGAGTAGGTCACCCACTGGCCTGTATCTGATGGCCAGGATATCTCTGTCGATACCATGACCTCTGCGGAGGCATACACCAGTCACTGAAACTCGCTAACCAGCCTGAAAGCCTGTCTGATTGCTCCAATATCTCACACAGTCGTTTATCAGTTCTGCCACACGGAGGTAGGTCCTGTGGGACGCGGGGACGATCAAGACATTGATGGAGACATATACACATGAACTCTGAATGAGTGACAATAATTAGACTTGCTCTGTGCATCTCCTGTGGTTCTACAACAGCAGCATGAGCAAATTAAAAAGTCCCGGCAGTGACATTGATCTTGTTTCTGTCTGTGGCCAGTTGAAGAAAGGAGGAGTCATTGAGGCAGACGTCTTCCTTTGTAAACCCTTTGGCTCGCTGTTTCCGCCTCTCTTTGCTTTTGGCTCTCTAGCAATCTACATCAGCAGCGGCGCGATTAAGTGGGGAAGCAAATCGTGTAAAACTTAAGAGAAATGGAAAAACAATGACGATGGAAGATTCTTCTTCAGACCAGAACATTGGCAGGATCGGCAGTGTGTGTGTGTTTTAAGCTCAGTTGTGTGATCTCTCTTTCTCATTCATGGCTCAACGTCTCTTCATCTCTTTTTATATCAGTATAATTTTTTTTCCCTTGTGCCTACTTTTTAAAAGTACGTTATCTATGAACTTGTGTTTTCCTAGAATATTTGGGTTAAAGTGACATAACCAACACTGTCTAACATCTCCTTTTTCACAATTCTGACCCCACATCTGATTACTTTTTTTATCATGAGACAATGTCACAAGAATTCAAGTGTACACTAATGTTTTTTTTTCTTTTCTTTTGTTTTTTTTTTTACAGTTAGAAAAAATCCAGAAGCACTCGTGGTACATGTAAGTTCTCATCCTTTAACCAGGTTTTTACTCCCCCAATTTCATCCTTCGTTAGACTATTCTGCACCTGAAGGGAGCTTCCGCATGAAAAATGACCGAGCTTCAGCTATGTACACAAGAGTACATTTATGCAGGGCATGACTTCACTCTCGGGGACATGGGGGTAAATTGGTAGCGCATGAAAGGAAATTTGAAGCATATGGTCAAGTGAACAAGGAGAAAGCCTGAGGGAACATGCTGGGATGTGGAAACTAAACCAGTCTAACCTAAGTTCGCCCTATGGTTTGATACTAAAAGTACAATATATCCACTTTATTAATATAAATCATAAAATAACATTTAGAGAACTCTTGTTCACAAATGGAAGCATATTTCACTTCTGAGAATTTGATTTACACTAATTAAAAAAAATAAAAGAAAGAAACTTGCATAATGAGAATTTCTGCGGCTACCTAATTGAACTGAATGATTTAGTTTTAGGACAAACTTTTGTTAGTTGAAATGAAGAATCACTGAAATGAAGTAAAAGTCCTCTGAACTCCTTATCTATGATTGCTGGATTATGCAAACAACTAGAATGTAAAAAAAAAAAAAAAAGAAACAATAAGAATGAAGAGTTCAGTATGTAGAGTGTCTGCGGGTCAGCTCAAGCTCCAACACGGGGGTAGCTTGGTTAAAAAAAAAAAAAAAAGTCATTGTAATATTCCAAAAACAGATCACCAGAAACCTGCGTCTGCTTCTAAAGATTTCTGACTCAACACAGGCAGCCACAGTCTTCAACAGAACCCTGTTTTTTTATTTTTTTATTTTTTTTTATCTGCTTATAATGATTTTAAGCTGCGACAAAGATTACAGACAGATCAGTGACGCTTCATAAACTTAGCTCATTGTACTGGATGTCATAAAACATTTAAAGAGTTGTTTTCCTCTCCCAGTCTGCAGTGAAAGTCAAATGACATACAGGAAGCCTCAGCTGACAGTACAGTTTCTTTTTTGTTTTATGGTAATAATGTTTGATCCTGGTGAAAATGACTAGAAAACAAAGATTCACTAGTTTATGAAACTATTGTGTAGTCTATAATGCAGTCTTGTAACCTGTACATTAAACAACAGGCAGTAAAAATGATGTGCTGCATGACAGAAGACCACATGACTCTAATGAAAGAGTGAATATCTCTCCATTTTGGCCCTTAAGACACCAATGCCAAGTTTTATTAAAATATGTACGTCTACTAACCAAGTTGTAACAGCTTTTGCTTCTTAGTCTTAAACGTTAATGACATTCAGAATGTATATTTGTTAATTAGCGTTAAGGATAAATAGGATAAAACTGTTTTCTTACCTACAGCGACAGGGTAGACTAAATGAGAATATTTATTTCAGCCTCTGAGACTTGAGATTTGGCTTGGACTTGTCCCCTCGATGTCTTAAGACTTTACTTTGACTTGAGAAACATTACTTGTAAACATGTTTCGGTGAAAAAAAGAGTGACTGTCTCATTATGCAAGTATATTTTTATATAAACATGGCAAAACGGCAGAAAGGGAAGTTAGTTAAGGTGTTAATTTAGATCTACTTCACAAGTTCAGCGCATAGAGATAACAGAGGACGTGTTATTTTAATAGCTGCCGATGGGGTTTCTGCTTCACTGAGCTCACCAGACGAAAAATAATAGATTCAGGAAAGAAGTAATGAGGAGCATATTGAGTCAAATCTGTCTAAATGTCTGTGTGTATTGGCATGTTTGTAGAAAAGAACACAGCATTTCTCATTGCGTTTTGTTGGAATTGAGAACTAAAACGGAAATCTTCTGGAAAATGGTGTCGGCATAATTTCGCCTTTCTTGTTGAGGCCTGCCTGCGTTCTCCCTGGAGACGGGCAGAAAAAAAAGATGGGGGAAAGTGACATATCTGGGTGTTTTAGGGGAATTGCATAATAACGTGGAAGCTAAGTTTGTAAAGTGAGCATACCTGAGAAAGGCAGCCTGCATATCTCGACAGCATACTTGTCAAATGAGCAGCTAACCCATGTACTTATTATCATGTACTGCTAATTTTGGAGAAACATCTTAATTGGCAAAATGATCAGCTATGCAAGAAACGGATATTAAAATCTTGACATATTGCATTTTTATTTGTACGATCGTAAAGGAATATCATAAATGCTTCTATAATTGAAAATGGACTCGCGCACGCACACACAAGAAGCTGACCATGATTTGTTGTTGTTTTGTTTGTTTGTTTGTTTTGTTTTTTGCATCATTAGTGGTGGCAAAAATGAACCCGAGCCAGAGCAGCCTGTGCCCAGAAAGGTGACAATCCGCAGCCTGCCTTCTGCAGACGACATCGACCCAGACGTACTGGACAGCATGCACTCCCTGGGCTGCTTCAGAGACAAAAACAAGCTCCTGAAAGACCTGCTCTCAGATGAGTGAGTGGATGGAGGTTCAAAAGAGAGAGGGATCTGTAGTTGATGAGTGTGGTCTTGGGTCCTGCTTGCACACTCAGCTTCGGTTTTTCCCTGGCTCTTATAAAATCTTGCGAAGCTGTCGGTTTGTATGTCAGAAACCATGGATCACTTAACTGTTATCACACGTTGCTTACATTACTTGCTGCTGGATACTTCTTTTCCAAACTTGTCTTGGTTTTCACTGCAGACTCGTTTTTGAGATGTCCCGCTGCTTCCAGCCTGTTTTTTTTTTTTTTTTTTTTTTTTTCCTCTGAAAATGCATTTACATTCATGTCTGCTGTAAATATGAGCCCACTACTCTTTCAGTTCTTTATTTGGCTCATCCCTCCTCTTTTAATGCTAAGCTGGAACTACTCTCTCACTGTGCTTTTGCTCCAACTCCTCCATTTGCTTCCTTTCTCCTGGGAAAATTTTGTAATTGTGCTGCATGGGAGGAAAATCTGTGGTCTCCATTTCCCTTCCCCTGCTTCATTTTAGCTGAAGTTGCAGGTCCTTGTCTCTTTGCCTCCCACTGCTTTCCAATCTGTCTTTATTATAGAGGCCTATTCCCTGGGTACTTTGCATAGAGAGTGCAGCACAGAGGCTAAAGACATTAGGTTTCCTGATTTGCAAAGAAAGTAAAGGTCGAACTTGTGATCTTTTCCTACTTTCATTGGACTCGATGGCTACCAGCACACACTGTATGTTGTAATATGGCTGAGCATGCTAAAGAACATATGTGTATACTATGATATGAATGCTTAATGATCTGTAAAACTAAACTTTTATTTTAAAGATGAAAACAATTTATCAGCTATTTTACTGTGCACACAAAAAAGGATTAAAGAATATTAATCATAGTGAGGGGATTTGCACTTTAATCTCACATTTATTTATTTAAATTGCTAACATTTCAGTCAGATAATAGGAACGATTGAAGACACTTTCAAGGCAATTTTGCTTTACATCTGTTAAAAAAGTTTAGTATTTGGCTTTCTTTTTACTTCAATTGTTGCCCCTTTGCAGTGAAAACCAAGAGAAGATGATTTACTTCTTGTTACTTGATCGTAAGGAGAGGTACCCCAGTCAAGAGGATCAGAACCTTCCTCCTCGCAACGAGATTGGTGAGTCCAAGATTTGTTTTGTGATGTAAAGTTTTAAAACAATAGGATAATTCAACTGCTTTGATCCAAAGGTGCCAGCGTTGAGACAGTTTTTTTTTATGCCAACTAATGCATAAATGAATTTAAACAAAAATGTTCAAATTCAAGATAGAAAAAACATAAGTAATGCATTTAAAAAGCTTTTCTGCAAAAGAAAGGTAATTTGGTTATTAGTTGAACTTTAAAGAAAACAGTACAAAGTTTTGGATTTATTTTTCTAATGAACTGTTGTGTGGCTAATGATCTGTCATACAACATTTCACAGTAGGTGAGCCCTAACCCGTGGCAAAGTGGCAAAACCTCAACTACTTTCAAGTGCTTTGAATGACTTAAGGTGGGCCTGCCTGCTCTGGAAAAACTGACCAAAGTCTGACCAGTTAAATTACAGAGAAAATGTTCAGACAATGCTGTGTCCATCAGGAAAAAACTGTTTTACATGCAGGTTTCTTTGGAAGCACAATTATTTTTGGCTTACGATGACTGTACCTGGAACCTATAAATAATGTTATTTTTATGTGTTTATGCAATACCAATGTTGAAACAGCTGTTTATATTCAAACAAAACTAACTAATTTACATAATTTTTTTTTTTTTTTTTTTTTTTTGAAAAATCTCACTCATGGATGCTCTTTGTGGCTCAACCAACCTGCCGTGTTTTCCTCCATCAGAAGAAATTGGTTCAGCTCCGGCTCACGCAGCGTTAGATTGGCTCTTCGATAAACGGATGAAAAGAGCTTTTTGTTTATTGAAAATGAATAACTCTCTCAATGAAAAACACCGGCTTTAAATAGAACGGATCAACAGGGTTTTCGAAAAGCTGTCGTCTCATTTAGGTCAAACATTATCTGATGAAATAAAATTGGTGCATCACATCAAGGGGTTGATTTTTAGGCAGAGAAGTCTGAGCAGGGATGGGGATGCTCTCTCTGTCCTTAAATTCCTTCTTAGGTTAGTTTCTGACAACAGTGTGTTCGTATCTGCTGCGATACGCTGACATTTTGATGAATGGACTCCTCCTTCGGTGAATATGATACAGTTGATACAGTGGCCATTAGTTCAAGGGCTGGAAGGAAACCATTACTTATTCTCTATTAGTTAGAATGTCAATGTGTGAACAGCGCTAAACATCAGTCAAACGCTTCCATTTACACAGGCCATATGCAAAACTGCTCATTACCTGCACTGATATGTCAGGTGTTTTGTGCTTCCTTAGCATTTCTCTTTATTCTGCTTGACACAGATCCTCCAAAGAAGCGCGTTGACTCTCCAATGTTGAACCGTCATGGCAAGAGGAGGCCAGAGAGGAAGTCCATGGAGGTTCTGAGTGTCACTGACGGCGGTTCACCAGTACCAGCCAGAAGAGCCATCGACATGACACAGCATGGACAAAGGTATGCATGCAGTAATCGGCATGTTTAGAAATGAAGGCGCCTCGCAACAAAGTTAATATATTTCAGTAATTCAAAGAGTGAAACTCATTCATCACAAATTATTTCTGATCTTTTTGATGATTGTGGCTTACAGCTAATGAAAATCCCATCTTTTGTTTCTCAGAAAATTAAAATATCACATAAAGAATTTTTTTTATTTTATTTTAAAAATATGGTCATATATTATGAACAAAATCATGGTGAGGACTGGTTGTTTGAAATTCAAAAAAGTTATGGCAAAACCCCAACTACTTTCAAGGTGCATGGAGACAGGAAAAAATCTAATTAGATGAGGAGTCCAACAACACTTTCAGCACAGAGAGACAAGGTCTTTAAAGGACAGCTGTTAATAAAACTACTACATTCACAAAAAGGGCAAACCACAAACGGTAATTGTTCAGAGTGCGGTACCCAGTTATATTAATGGGAAGTTAAGTGAAAGGAAACAGTGTGATAGAGAAAGCTGCACAATCGACAGAAAAAAAACTAAACAAGCCTCATTAGAAACATTTGGAAAAGATGGAGTCTGGGCTTGTATTCAGGATGTGTTACAACTAACACATCCCTTGTCAGACCAAAGCCAAAGACAACATCAGAAATATTGTCTTTGTCTCAGAACTAAGAAGAAAATGGACTGGGCTACTTCTCAGTGGTAGTCCACTCTTCCAGATGAAAGTAAATTTTGCTTTTTATTTGGCCGTCATGCTACACTGCTTTTATGCAGCAAGTTATGCCAAAAAAGCACCGACAAAATATTAAGTTGATATCTTTTTCGAATGTCGGCTTCTTTTCTGTAAGCTGACATCTCTTTTAAGAACAACAAACAAAATTTTATGTTGCTTTTAGTTAACATTTAAGGTGAATTTTGGGTTTTCATTCAGCTCGTAAGTCCTAATTGACATTTATAAAAAATAAAAGTTTGAAATTGTAATTTATAATGGACCTCCACATCATATGAATGTCACTTTTTGAATGGCGTTCTCGGAATAAATTACCTTTTTTGATTTATTTGGTAAGTTGCACCAAATACACACGCCTCGCTTTCTGAGTGTTTTGTTTGTCTGGGGATTCCGGCTGCCCGGTTTATGTTTCAGCTGCTCTGACAGTGAGTTTGCAGCCGTGTCAACGAACTGCACTGCAGACCTAAACATAAACAGAGACTGACTCTCTGCTCACTTTTTCTTCTGTCTCATCCTAGTAATTCAGTGTACAGTAAAAGCTTGGATATCCCTGACGCCAGAACAAAATGCAGCAAAGAAGAAAGGTACTCGCTTGCCTTCACTTCCACATGCTCCCCCGCCCCCCTCCACTCGCTCCATGCCCCCCACCACGCAAGGACAGGAAAAAAGATGCAGAGATCCTGTGTGTTGAAGGGACAGGCTTTAAAGTTCTGTTTCGAAAACAATGAGGACGTACATTTTTTTTTTTTTTTTAAAGTTCAGCTCCTAATTAATTTAGCTTTAAAAACTGAAGTTCGGTGCACATTTAGAATTCAGAGGCTCGGTATCAACAGCCCCACTTGTTCAGGCATTAACTCAATTATCTCTTCTCCTCATAATCAGTTCTACCGTAATGTGTCCTACTTTTTCTCGATGCAGAACATTTCTCCATTTTGCTGTTTTGGAAATGCTGAAGTCATGCCAGGAGCGCACTCCCACGAGGCTGAGCGCTCTGATTTAAAAATCCGTTTCCACGTCTTATTTCAACAGCGAATGTATCATCATGCCACACATTTGTGCTCAGGGGCAGTGACATTTTTAACAGCAGGGAAGATTGCATCAGAGTGAGTGATAACAAGAAACTGGTGAATGTTAGTTGCACCAGTAGAGCGCTGGGAAAGGCTGATGTGGTGACATCATTGCAAAACAAGCGCATTTAATTCATAAGTCTGTTGTTTGTTCACCAAATGTGAGATGTGTTGGATTCGCTTTGGAGGTTTTAAATCCATTTTAATAACTTTCATTTTTATGGGGGGGGGGGGGGAACGAGCCTTTCCTTTGGTGGCTTTGAATTTAAGTTTAAGATTCTTCTTTTTCTGTTATATCAACTCCTCCTTCCCATCCCTTTCCTTCAGGCGTTTCCGGAATTATCTGGTTTTCATTTGAATTAGTTAAGGAACTGCTTTATTCAGCTTTTAGCCCTGACTCAACTGTTTCAGTGCGCACCTAGATTTCAGTACTGCCCTGATTTATTTAAGCTTTAATTACGCCAGTCCCACTACCTTGCAAAAGCATTCCTTTTCCTTAAAATTGTTCACATTGAGTCACAACACAGTGACAGTTATGTTTCATTTCAATTATGTGGGGCAGAAAAACACAATCCAGAAGTGGAAGAACATCTTTAAAATAAACCGTAATTTAGTGCCCTAGATTTTGACCTAAGCAAAATGTAGTGAACAAATAATATAATGAAAACAATGGAACACCGCTGACAGGTCAGGTTTAAAGTTATAGAGGAGTCTAAAGCAGAATTATCTGAAATGTACATTCAAAGTGCAGATTGTGTCAAAACCTGAGAAATGGATATTTTCGGAAGCTTTAAATCTAATCTGACCATATTTTACCTATTTTACAAAGAATAAGCAACATTTTCAGTTCCCAGAAAACCTGGAGATATGTGTATGAATACTTTAACTGCGGCACAGTGGAGTTCTGCAAAGTATTGACTTGAGAGAGTTAGATACAGATGCCCTCCGCACTTTTCAGAAGAAGTAAAAATAACAATAGAAACAAGAAACTTCACATAAATATGCTAATTTTTGTTGGTCTTCCATGCAAACTCAATAGTACATAGTTTACAGTTATAGCGTGAAAAATTTTTGAAAATTTCATGGGATAAGAATTGTGCTTTGAGCCAATGTAATAAACAGAAACTACAATAAGTTCATTTCACATATATTTTTGGATAGAATTTAAATTTAGATTGCTAAATCTAAATTTAACAGATGTACAGATGACCCTGAGCTTATTTATACACTTTTCAGATTTAGATTTAGGCACGTTCTTTCAACCAAGAAATTTGTTTGACAGGGAAAAACACATTTCCTCACCAAGGACAAAACACAAAAAACAGAAATAAAGCATTTCTGTTTGTTTTTTGTTTTGTTTTGTTTTTACAACAATGGCACATTGAAAATGGCACATTCTCAAAAATCAAGAAAAAAAAAAAAACACACTACTAGCATTACAGCAAACAAATCCTTCCAACTCCACCAGCTATTTGCATGTTTCCACTGGTTTTGCAAACATTTTTATTTAATTATGAGATCCAAGTCTTTAAGGTTAAAGCTCAATTTTGCCATCATATTAACTTCTATGTTTCTAACGGTCTTATGTAACTCAGGTGGAGAAAACACACATTAATATCAATTCTAGTCAGAAGAAACCTGTTGATAAAGTTTTAAAAAAAAAAAGCTAAATCAACTGAAACATGTGAGAAATGTTGTGCTCTATATTTATGTAAATATTGAGCAAAAATCCTGTCTTCACCCCACGGGGCAGCATATGAAATAGATTTGTATCAGAATCCTGTATTTTACAAAAACAGCTTTTCTGCATCTTTCTTCTATGCTACTTTAGTTGGGTGTAAGTTGTACTCTTCCATCTAGTTTTCCTCCAGGAACTCCTCCTCTCCCCTCTCTTAAAACACCTTTTTCTCTCTTTCCAGTTGTCCCTCGTGTACTGCTGACCTTCATTCCCAAACGCTCCTGCTGTTAGTGCGGAATTGCTATGCTAATGTGGAAATGCTGCTAGTTTTGCTCTGCCTGGCCTCCTATCAGTTGATATAAATTGGAGGAGGAGGGAGGTTGCGATATCGTAGCCCCTCTGCCTCCAAATCAAATCAAATCTCTTTTTTCTGTCTAAAAAAACAAACTTTTCCATCTTTTATCTTTTGCTCGTCTTTGCTTTGTTTGATCTTGCTGATGTTTGTGTGTGTGTGTGTGTGTGTGTGTGTGTGTGTGTGTGTGTGTGTGTGTGTGTGTGTGTGTGTGTGTGTGTGTGTGTGTGTGTGTGTGTGTGAGGACGATGTGCTGGGGCGGG
>NW_015113711.1:55207-64780 GCF_001443285.1 Poecilia latipinna | reverse complement strand
GTGTGTGTGTGTGTGTGTGTGTGTGTGTGTGTGTGTGTGTGTGTGTGTGTGTGTGTGTGTGTGTGTGTGTGTGTGTGTGTGAGTACAAGGTCCTGGTGCTGGGAAGAACATACAGAGCAGCGAAATGTCCAAAGATTTAACTGACTTTCTCTGAACCTAACCTTATCTTGCCCCAACAGCAAACTTTTGTCGACAGCTCAGAAGATTCGTAGAACTTAAGATCAGAGGCTGTCAGAGAGAGGGCTGACTTTGAAACATGTGTTTTGACATGATACATTTCCGCCAGCAAAAATGAGTGAAAGAGAGAGGAAACTGCTTTATTTTAAATTACACAACCTAAATGTTGGAAGCTCATACTGTGATAGTATTGTGCTCAGCACTTAAAATCTGATATTTTCTGTGAAGTGTAATTGAATAGATTTGCGATAAATGTAGTTGTGGCCGCGTTGCATATTAATAGAAATGACAGCATCCTCATCTGAATGTCTATTTTGTCCATTTTATGCAGAAGCTGGGCTTAAAATTTATATAAAGCATGATAAATCCAATTGATTTAACTTTGAATCCTAATAACATGCAAGAGGAAATGAAGGAAGGTTAATGAGATGGAAATGAAAATGGAAAAGTGCTGTGCTGCAAAGAAGGGAATATCAATGATTTTTTTTTTCCTACAGATGTGCTCTAGTTGTTTCATACAGTCCAAACGTAGCAGCTTAAACGGTGGTAATAAGTTAGACTCCCCTGGTCGTTACAGACTCAGATTTACTTAAGAGGCTAAAATGAGTAAAAATAAAACACCTTTTACTCTGATGTCTGCTGCAGAAACTGCAGGGGTTGTTCTGCGTTGCAAAGCTGTGAATATTAATGCACAAGTCCTCAGGGGGTTTTCAGGGCTCAGAGGAGGAAATGAATTTAAACCATATGTTGATTTACATGAATATTTACTCATGTTGAGAATCTCCGTTGGTGGGACAGTCTGTGACAAAGGAAGAGAGAAAGTAAAGACTGAACTTTTCCCACTTACTTTAAACTTTGAAAGTCTTTTTTATTGTTATTATTTTAGGTGTTAATCTAGAAAACAGAACTTTGTAAGGTATCGATAAGCTCATACCTTAATTATGAGCTTATTCCCCATTTTTAAACCATTTTTTAATCTTGACTGAATGTTTTGTGTTTTAATTTGTGGTATTGCAATACTCAAAGACAAATTCTTTACCTTTGGTTGAGACATGCCACATTTAACTTTGGTACTTCAAGTACATTTCCCATATGCAAAATTAGGTCAAAAAACAAACCTGGGAGGGGTCCAGCAGCAGATGAAACAAAAAGAAGTTAATATTTTACCATGTGCCTTTTATAGTTTAATAAGTGGGATGTGCCTCAGATTTGCAATTCAGTTTAAAATAATGTCCTTTTCAAGTAATGTTTAAGATTTACTTGTCTGTTTCCATAACCTGTAAAATAAAACAGGTTTGAAGCTCTGAATGTCACTCATCTGAGTCTAAATTTATACTCATTTTCAAAAAGTAGGATATATTATTTAGATTTAAATGTACCACATAACCAGTATTGGTATATACCTCTTATACCACTGTGCATGGACGCAGCTTTAAAAGCAAGCAAGAAGCCGTGTACACAGACATGCAACATGCAACTGTTGATCACACAGCGTGTCATGTATGACTTAATGATGTAGCGTCTGGGTTTTCTAATATATGATGAATGGTTCGCAAATTGTGTGTGCTGTTCATTGTAAATTAATCCCTCAACAACAATAATTCATCTTTACTGTGAAGCAGTGTTGAGCGTCTGACAGCCCATTACTGTACAGCATAACCATCTGTAACATGAGCTTTATAGACCTGCTGGTCCAACACTAACAGATGCAGAGCGCCTCGGAACAATATGCTCCAAATGGCCGGAAGTTCTGGCCACGTTCAGATTAAGTTTACAAGCATTGTAGGGGTAAGCAACCGTGGCTATGTCTCAGTGGACCGTTGGTCCTCAATGTAAATGATAGCAACTGTCTGGTCTGCTCCACACAGTGAAACAAGAAATCCCTGCCAATATGATCTCACCATCGCCTACTCATGTGTGACTGAATGCGTGCAAAAAAATTCTCTCTGAAAACGGACAGTGGAAGATTGACAAATATAACTCGGCAGTGGGTGTTTCTAAATTTTGCTTTCTCACATGGCAGCTTTTAAGGGACCTTTTGTTATGTTTGTCTGTTGTGCTGAAGAGTAAACCTGCTGTTAAAAGTTCTTTTTACCAAAAGGAAACAACAATTCATGTACATCCACATGTTCACAACTGCATCGGCACCGAGATGCAGAGAGAAAGGAAGCGACCGAGCGAAAGGGGAGGAGGGGGGTATTATTAGACCGAATGACAAAAAGGGACAGTGTTGTGACAGTGAGCAGCTGGTGTTTCCAAGTGTTGACAGGCGCCTGTTTTTGTGTATTTGTGTGCGTACGCGTGTGCGCTTGATGGAGACAGATTGGGCTGTGATTGTTCATTTCTGAGCAAGACTCTTCTCATTGGGGGTTATTGACGGCATCTGTGAGGAAAATGACAAACATGACAAATGGCACTGAACCAAATGTTCCTCTTTATTCTGCTTCTCAAGATACTTAGCAGGCCCGAAGGCATTAAAAAACAAACAAACAAACAAAAAAAAAAACAATTTGTTTTTTTATTAACGTGCCGAACGGAGGAAAACTAGTTTGAATGGTCGTCAGTAGAAAATTGGTCATGGATTTATCACATCAATATAGTTGAATCCAATGGTTAAGTGGTGTGCTACTAATTGCTTGGAGTCTATGTTAGTAATGCAGATTATCAAGTTGGTGCTGGTGGGTTTTTTGTTGTTGTAGTAGTGCAGTTACCCTCCTAATTAGATCAGCTGTTGTTTGAAGCACTTAAAAGCAAAATATGGTTGTATCCAGATATTTATACACACTGCATACAAAGGCACACAATTTGTTTTTCTTTTACTGTTGAACAATAAGTTAGAAAAAAAAAGTTTCTGTTGGGATTGAAGTTTATGTCCAACAGTATGAAAGAAAGACTATGTGTCTTTTTACACAGCATGTACAGACATCTGGTTTCAGCTGCATCTGTGAACTGCAATGTGCCGTTGTGCCTTCTAAACAATACGCAGGATGCAAACCAGCCTCACACCCTCCCTATATGTTTACTGAAACACGTTACAGGCCACAGGCTGATCCTTTAAATTACCTCTGCTCCTTTGTGTGTTGTCGCTTGTTTTTGCCACAGGTCGCGGTCTATTAGTGGAGCCTCTTCTGGTCTCTCCACCAGCCCCCTCAGCAGCCCACGGGTAAGTCATAAAGCTCAGACACAATCACTCACACACTCTGTAACACACTCATACTGGTAAACGACCATCCAGCTACTGCCGAAACCGCCTTATTGGTGTTGTGTTATTGTTCAATTTGTCTGCAAATAAACTAAAGTAGCCTTTTCTATTGTATACACTGTACACCAAAGTATTCATACCCTTCAAACGTTTTAATACTTTGTTACATCACAACCACAACGATTCCTTTTAATAGGTGATGTACAAATACTTTTGGCAATGCAGTGTAGATTTTTTTGTGGACATCTGGTCACTGCATTATTGCTAAAATGCACCCACCTTGACACTTTAGATTTAAATATTCTAAAGATACACTGTTTAACAAAATCCTTATTAACCCAATATTGCATTTTAATTAATTTACCTTAGGCTTTGTATTAAATTGTTAGATGTCCACCAAAGTAAGGATTACCAACATAAGTCAAACTATAACTCCCAGAGTGGATAGCACAACAAACTTTCACCAACCCTGAAGCCTCTTATCCATCCTCTCTATCCTATATACTTACATTATCCCAGCTTCTGTTTTCTCTGTTCCGTTCTCTTCGGAAATCCACATATAAGAATGCTTTAGAAAATCCAACTGTCCTTGCTCAGAGCTGGGGAGCATGTGGTAAACTTTTCCAGTTGGCTAACCTTAGAAGACTCGAGATTATCCAGGATCCAAAGACACAACCCCCTATACTCAGACACACACACCACACGGGTTCTTTGAGGCTGATCTGAAAGGGAAATTGATTTCTCAGATGTACCGAACACCAGGATTGTGCTCGCCACAGGAGACTCTATTTGGAGTTATTTCTGGAAAAAGGGGCAAATACTGGAGTTTTGTCTCTTTGGTCGCTGCATTAAAAGTCAAAAGAATCAATAAAGCTTTTAGGAACCTAGAGATCCTGCAGTACAGACACTACCTTCCGTTTATTGTTGAGTCAGTCCAGACTGTGTCCACAGCTGGTCTTATGTCTTTTGCATCTATCTGTGTTTGCTTGTTTTTTTCTGCTGTCAGATCATTGTTTGTTTTCCGCAAGAGAAGCCAGTCTTATGTCTTGTTTGGACTGTACTTCACATTGATTGTATTTATTTGTTTCCCATGTCAGTTTAATTCTGTCTTTGTTTAATGTCATTGTTTCATGTCATGATTATTTTTTGTTTTGTCTTGTAAATTCTCTTTTTCCTCCTACTATTCCCTCCTTACCTTTGTGTGGTTGGTGGCTATGTGTGTTTCCGTGCATCCTCATGAGCTTTTATTTAAATTTTTTCATCCACCTGTTCTTCCTCTTGGCTGTGTGTTGTGCTTTGTGTCCTCACATTGCTTGTTCTGAATCCAGCCAATCAGAAAGTTCTGCGTACCACCTCAGTCCCCTGACTTGTCTGAGTCCCCCAACACCAGCCCGTGTCCTTCCCCTGAACCCTGTCCAAATCGCACAGGCCCACGCATCTCCACACCTAACTCCCTGGCTCCAAACAGTGAACCCCTGCCTGGAGCCCTCAACAAGACACAGACACTCCCAGCTAAGCCCAAAGTTGCCCCAAAGCCTCTGCAAGCCACTCGATCAAATCCCCTTCCTGAAACCTCCTCTGATCCAGCACCTGCTGCCAAATCAGAACCTTCCACTCCCTGCCAGCTGCCATCACAGCCACCCTCTGCCTCCGTGCCTCCCACTCCTACTTCTCCATCCTCACCTTCTCCTTTTGCCTCCTCCATCTCCAGTACTCCCATCCCAAGCAGCCCCCAGGTACGCCGCTCCCATTACGCTGCCAAACCCCAACTCTCTGTGCCCTTCAGTCCGGTCACGCCAATGTCACCCATCCGGCTACACCACTTTCACCCTGTGGTGCCTGTCCCTTCTCCATTTACTGACCACCGACCCAAATCTATCCCCCTCATACAGGTTACCCCTCACCCTTCCCCTCGAGGCAGCCCCCTCCCAACCCCAAAAGGCACTCCAGTGCATACTCCCAAGGACAGTCCTGCAGGAACTCCAACTCCCACACCGCCCCCAAGCCCATCCATTGGAGGCATGCCTTGGAGGACGCGCCTTAACTCCATCAAAAACAGCTTCCTCGGCTCACCACGCTTCCACCGCAGGAAACTCCAAGGTACTTGCATTCCAGTTGAATTCATGTTTCCTGCAAACACTGAACTAGAACCACGTCAGTCAGCATTTTGCTTCTGATTTCTGATCTCTGGTTTGTGTAAACTTTGACCTACCTATTTTAACCGATTGTGGCTTCTGTGTAAGGTTTACAGTTTAAGAAGATAAAAGGATCACTGTAAAGCCGTGTTTTATTATTTTAGAATGAAGACGAAATAGTGTGGAGTTGACGTTTCAGTATCTTTAATTGGCTGTAAGTGTGGCTAGCTGAAACGGTGATTCCTACGCAGGAGTATGGATTCTTTTGAGAAGATAGAGTCTTACCTAACTCTGGGATTTAAAAAGGCTGTCAACATTTCCTAATGAAAAGCATTGCATAACACAAACTGAAAATTTAAAAGTACGAAGCAAGGAAACTTTCTTGGTATGTTTAGCCTTCCCATTATCTCATAAAAGCCTTTCTATCTGTTTTTCACTCTCTTGCTTCCTGATTGAACTGCAGACCTGTGTCATGTCATCTTAAAATGTATCTTAGATTTGTGTGTGTTGGATGTAGTGTCGCTTATGAAATTTTGGATTTTTTCCAACTGGCCAAATGACCAGTCGAGGCTGATTTGGCTGAAAATTGGACTACCAACCAATGTCAAAGTTAACTGTCTGAAAGGCTCACATTAATTTAATTAACTCCGATTACTCTGTCTCCATTGCTTCCATAGTTCCTACGCAAGAGGAGATGTCCAGCCTCACACCAGAGTCTTCCCCAGAGTAAGTGGAAACTTGCTGACATAACTATGCATGATCTGCAATCATTTGAAAAATATAGCGTCTACAAATATTTAATGTTTGCCTGCATTTTATTTTTTTCTGCTTGCTTAGATTGGTGTGATGACCCCAGGTCCTTGTTAGACATGTTTCACGGTAGCAGGAGTTAGTGGGTTTATGGGGATGCGTGGTGGAAATGGTTGGGGTGTCAGCTCATGTGAAGTTCCAAACTCCTGTGGGCATGATTACTGAAGGTTGGCCTAGATATGGCTGCTTGGCTGCTGTATAGTTTCCTCATGTCCACCTGCCTAGAAAGAAAATATTAACTGTACAGATGAGTTGGAAAGACTCAGCTGACTTTCATGCCAAATATCTTGGCATAATTTTATGGTAGCTGTCCTTTTTGCTTGTTTTGAAACTCCATTGTAGACCAAAGTTCATCCAGTATCATTTTTCTGGATGAACAACACATTTAAGGTAACCAAGAGGTTACTAATGTGACTAAACACACACACACCAAGTGTTGTTTTCAGACAGTGTGGAGAATTCTTTTTTTTTTCTCATCATTTACATCCTGATTGAACTGCAGACTTGTGTCATTATGCCATTTTAAAATGTGTTTTAGATCTGTGTGTGTTGGATGTAGCGTCCCTTATGACTCACTAAAATATGAACTTTTTGATTCTCCAAATGGCTAAATACCAGTCAGACTGATCCAGCTAAAAATTGGATCAGTCCTTAACATTAATGCGTAGAGAAGATAAATGCTCTCTTAGCATTTGCAGATAACTTGTAAATGCACGTAACTGCATTTACAAGTTATTTACAAGTTTGTCCCAGAGCACTTGCTTTGGGTGAGCATTTGGCCTGGACCAGTAAACAGATCTGGGATGGAGCCTCTGTTTTTTCAGTGGATCATTGCCTTTCAGACTTTAATTATATTTGCCAAAACGAGTTACAAAAGTGTGTGAATGGCCAATAAAGTACCAAGTCGGCCAGCTTTGAGTTTTCCCAAAACCATGAAACAGCTCAGACTTATTCTGAAAATAAGCTGAATTCAAACACAAAGTTTGCCATTTTAAAACTTGAAACTGCTATTTAAAACATGAAGTGTTTTCTTAATGACTTCTACTACCACATACTGAAAAAAGAAAAACTAAAATGGCAGTTTTCTTTCCAGGAATTTTTTTCTTTTGTCTCCGTTACTTATCGACTTATGTGACTTATTCCTAATTTTCTCATGGCTTATCATATGACATGGCAACCTAGAGGTCTTTGAACTGCAATTAGTCTAAGAAAAAATAGTATTCACTATTGGGAATTCACTTTTTTTTTATTAATTGGAAAAGAAGGCCTGAGCAATACTACAGGTAGGAACTGTACTTAAATCAACGCACACCAAATGCCCACAGATAACTGTTATGTCTGCCAGGCTCCTTCGCTGCTCAGTTGAAAGAAGTTGATAGGGAGGCACTTGGCATACTGTGCAGTTTTTGCTTACATGCAACACATTTGACAGTAAAAGTAGCAATGGAAAAATGACATATGAAAGGGAACAATATTAACAAATTTTGAATCCGAGAATTGTACTATGCTGTCTGTCAGATGATGAGCTGCAATCACTTAATTTTCTTCCTTTCAGACTTGCCAAAAAATCCTGGTTTGGTAACTTCATCAACCTGGAAAAAGAAGAGCAGATCTTTATTGTCATCAAAGACAAGCCTCTCAGCTCCATTAAGGCAGACATTGTTCAAGCCTTCCTTTCGGTAAGATCATCTTTGACTCTGCTTCCTACATCTATATGTGCATATGGTGAGGTCTTGATGTTTGTTTTCCAACATGGCTTCTTTTTATGTGGTAATTCAGTGGACTGTTTGTATTTTGCTATGGACTCTGTTGAGGTCAAGAGAAACAGCACGGCACTGATCATTAGCATATAGATGCCTTTGCCTCTACATCATCAGCATGGGCTTACGAGCAAATCGTAAAGTTAAGTTGTAGATTACATCTGGGTTTTAGTTTTGTAATGCTGTGGATGTATGTATGTTTTGGGGCCAACGTCAATAAGCACAGAACCAGATTGACCAAACACGCCGCTGCGGTAGTTGATATTCAGTCAACATAATTGAACAGAACCCATCCTCACCCCGGTTAGATTTAACATAGTCTAAGTAAATGCAGCTCTGCCGCCGCAGGTCAATGTCAGATCCGTTTCCCCTTCCCTGAAGGCAGCTATTTTCTCCTCTGGGTTACGCAAGCTGGTATTCCAGACAGGAGATTGGCACCTGAATCAGTGGAATTATACCTCAGAGCACACTCACATTAATGGAATGTCAAAGCCTCCTCAGCACTGTAGCAAAACGTGACAATTTCAGAGCTCACCTGTTCGTTGGGCATAGAAATTCATTTTGGTAGGGAGAGGGCCATGTTTTGGATGACTCCAGATTATATTAGCTTAAGTCTCTGTGGCACACATGGCTACTCCCTGAGGCATTAATCTTCTTAGAGTTTCAACTGGGGCTCATGGTATGCAGAGGGTATTTTAATGAGGGCTCATTTTACCCTGTCATTTGTACGGTTGGGCAGCAGAAGATGATATCACTCGTTTTCTATTTATTATCACATTACCTGCAATTGTTGGCTACCTATTTTAACCTCATCTGTACATGTTTGTCTTTTTTTTTCTTTTTTTTTTTTGTCTTTTCTCCCAGATTCCCAGCCTGAGCCACAGCGTCATCTCTCAAACAAGTTTCCGGGCAGAGTACAAGTCCACCGCCGGCCCCACAGTCTTCCAGAAGCCGGTCAAGTTTCAGGTGGACATCACCTACACAGAGAGCACAGCTGCCACAAAAGAGAACGGCATCTATTCAGTTACTTTTACCCTGCTCTCAGGTGAGGACTTTTCTGCACCCATAACATTTATCTCCTATGAACAGAAACTGATGTAATATCAAAACGCAGTGCTATGTAGGCACTGTTTGCATTTCCAACATAAGTTTGCACAATTCTAGCAGATGCAAACTTTTAACCCTTTTATTGCTTTTCTTAATCATGGTCAACAAAATTTGACAACAGTGTCTGGAAATTCCATTCACTGGCGAATCGATGTTCCTGTCTGCCGCTGCAGCACGAAGGCCAACAAACACTCTGACAAATCTTTAAGACATCCCCTTTAGTTCAGTTAAATCCATCCGAAAAATAAAAATAAAAAATGGAAGGAATCTGGCACATGTGCAAATCTTTTAGATCAGGCTAACTGAGTGAGCACCCAAGATGTGACTACAGAGAGAGAGAGACTACCAGGTCCTTCAGTGTAAGCTACCTGTTTTGTGTTGT
>NW_015113711.1:47590-51934 GCF_001443285.1 Poecilia latipinna | reverse complement strand
GTCACACTTGTGACTGCACTGAAGGAGTTACAAGCTTTAGCAGCTGAAATGGGAGAGACTCTTTACACAACTTTTTCCCAGGATCTTCATCAGTACAACGTTTTATGAGAGAATGGCAATGAGAAAAAAAAAATCACTGGTACAGGAAATCCATATTAAGGCTCAGCTAGAGCCTGTGGAGGCGTACGTACTAGTAGGGTATTCTTAAATAACCTATTTCCTCCCACATCTTTAGACTTCTAAAAATCTAATTTTAAAAATCTAATTTTTCCAAATCAAATTTTGTGAAACCTGTAACACTGCCACTTACACTTCAAGTGGAATGCTTTCACACTTCAGACTAATGGCATCAAAATGGACTTTTTCAAAGTAGCAAACACATAAAACTAAAATGTATGTTTTTTTTTGTTTTTTGTTTTTTTGTTTGGATGGGGCTGTTTTCAAACTTTGCTGCCAAAATGAGCAACTGCCTGAGAGTTTCTTGGAGTTTCTGCCGCCCCGAGTGCTCGATAAGATTTTCTTCTTACCTCCCTAAGCGTAACGAAACGAGGTCTGGCAATGCAAGATTACATACCGAGCAGCCATGTGTGAATGCTTAGTTGTGCAGAAACGGATGTACGCTTTCTTTCACTCCCTTTAGTCTCTTTCACTCAATCAAGTACAACTACAGTAGTTTGATTCTCAGAGCTGCGGTTCAGCGAAGGAGATGGAATCTTTCACCTTGATGAGTATTGGTTCAGTTACCAGCTATGTATGATTGCAATCTTATGAAAAACACAGAAAAGTAGAAAAGCTAAAGATGTATTTGGATAGTTTAATGGTGGGAATACATTTGAATTGTAGAGGAAGAATCGGATGGATAGGTTTGCATTACAATCAATTTCTATTAATCAAAAAGAGTCGATACAGGCTCAAATATTTCCCTCTCGTGGTAGGATAAATGCCTCTTTAGCAGATCAGTCTAAACATGTTTTGTACCAAACATGATGAAGCTTATTTAAATTGGTTGGTTTTCTGGTACAGGCTCTGCTTTTAGCCGTAATTCATACATTTTTAGTAGTTTTGAGGTCTGTACTCTTCCAGTAGTTTATTATTAGTCTTCTTTCTTTTAAACTTCCTACGCTGTATGAGCAGGTAGCCTGTTGCAGCAGCTGCCACTCATTCCTGGGTTTTGTCTTTTAAGATTAAATTTTTCAACAAGTTTCGTTTTTGTCCCGACTTCCCCCACTGTGGAACAATAAAAGTTTTCTACTCTATGTATGACACAATGCCAGTTATAGCTTGTGCACCTAATTATTGCTATAAAAACTCACTGAAGTTGTGTTATCATTCCACCCTAATAAAATAACCTTTCAAAACAATAATGAAAAGCCCAAATAATACCCCTACAGCATCTAATGTCTGACTGCTCCTGTATGCTAAATATATGGGCTAACTTCCATCCAGCACAACTGAATGTCACTCTACACAATGGGATTTAGCAAATACATATATTCCTCTTTTTGTCATTCTGCATCTATATCTTATGGCTCAAACAGTAGACATGCTGTTAATATTGAATCCTGACTCAAATGAGCACACGTTTTGACTTGTCATTGCTTTGGAAACCACAGGTGTATTCATGATAGCTACATGTCACTCAGAGAAAGGTGCTGCTGTTATGCTTTTCTGTTCACTGTTGATTTCCTACTGTAGTTGAGTGACGGAGCTGAACCAATATTTTCCGTATTTGTGCGCAGGTCCAAGCCGGCGTTTTAAGCGAGTAGTTGAGACGATTCAGAGCCAGTTGTTAAGCACACATGAACAGCCTGGGGTCCAACAACTCTCTGGTGAGTTAAAATGTTTATTTCAGATGAAGAAATACCTTTTTTCCCTAAATCTCCTTCCCAAATTCCCCCCTACCGCCTCATCTTTCTATGCCATCCCTTAACAAACCACTCACATCTGAAGCCAAGTTAGATCTTGCCCTTCTTTTTGCTCTTGTACTCTGCTTCTTCAAACGGCTTCCTGTGCCTCACCGACTTTAAGGGGTGTGAGGTTGCTCTGAAGCGCCGACTGCAGGCCAAAGTATTCTTACGTTGCCATGGAAGATTAAAGATTAAAAGAGAGGTAGATTAAGTTGATTGGCGTTGGGTTATTCCTGGTTATTCCTATTTTATAGACTGATCGTCCATGCCTGCTGCCATGGCAACACTGCTGTGCCTCAACACACTCCCAGAATTCAGAGAGCAGCACGCCTGATAAGACACGCCTGTCTTTTATGATGTTTTAGTGCATCCAAATAAGACACCCCGACAGTCTCTTTCATATTGGCCTCTTTTGGTGTCTTAAGGCTTTAAATAACCTATTGACATTCTGGTTATTACCTCCTTTGTGTCATTAGTCTCAAGGCTGCTACAGTTTGTTGTTTCTCAACTGTTCTCCTAATGCATGGAGTGGAAGGTGAAGAGAATAGGAAAAAAAAAGCCACAGGAATCTTATTTTTTCTTCCGCTCAGAATTTTTTGTCTTGTGAGTCACCTCTGTTTGTGTTATTTATTTTGCAATACCCCCATCTTCTGGTCAGCAGTGAAACTACAGATATACTTGCGTTAATCAGCTAGAAAGTGCTTTTTCCCCCTCCCAAATAACAGTTTCATCTCGTGTAAAATATAAAAATATTGGACACATCCTACTCCACATTGATACTTTAGTAGATATTTGCTCTATAACCCACTACATTTGTCAGAAGTGAACTCTTTATTTGCATTGAGCCTTTTTTATTCATTTTTAGTGATTCCAGTTCTCATTAGCAATTTGCTGTCAGTGTTGTATTCCAGTAAGTTTTCTAACATAAAAAAAAAAAACAAAAAAAAAAACTTAAGCTTATCAGTTTTTGATCTTTAGAGTTGTTTAGCTCATTACCAGACTGAGTTGTTGGAAGGGTCACATTAGGTTGCAAACATTGGATTAGGTTATTATGACTGTAGGTTGCCACACAATGAATAGAAATGAAAGCAGTTTTAGTTCCACAGTAATAACATCCACAGTCATGCAGGTAGGGGTCAGCCTGTCCTGATTGTGCTAAGGTACAGGGAGTTCACTCAGTTTTCAAACTAAGTGTTATTCGGGGCCTGTGAAAATATGACGTGCCACATTTAAGCCAAATCTGGCACATTCTCAAGTCCACATGCAGAGGCATTCTGGCAAAAACACAGAGCAAATGATAATCCTTGTTAATTATGCTTATTTGACTCACAGTTTTCAAACAACAAATTACCCTTTTGCAGAACAGTTTGCTAAATATATGTGCAAATACATGAAATATGCTGCCAGCATATGTTCTCTTGTTTCTTACAAACAGCAGCTCAATGATGTGTGTTTTTGACTTTCCAAAGATATGACACAGTAACTAATGACCATGACTATCCTTCCTTCATTTCCGATGTTTGGGGTTCCTACTGCAGTTGCTGAAATAATCTTCATATAGAAAAAAAAAAATCCTACATACACTTTTTTTTCTTACTTGCTGTGTAGCCAATGTGTGTTGACTCATTTACATATTAAAAATCGCACCGACAAATAAAACAGCTGACCAGATGATTGATATGATTTAGGCCTATGTTTTACACAGCTCACAGTTGATAAAAACCGTTTGGACTTCCATGCGAACATTAATCTTGGATACAACAAATGCAGTGTATTTTATACGGTGCCTGTCAGAAGCGGACTCTCATTTGTCACTGGCATATGCGGCGTAACGACTTTTCCGTGGAATCATTCTCTTTGGTCATCGAATGCTCCTTTGCTCTCTCCATCTTAGCATTGGTCCCCATTGTCCTCCAGTGAACCCTGTTCTTCCTATATTTTCCCCACATTTGTGTGCCTGTATTGGACACTGGCTAACTTATTTGACATAATTAACCCAACTTTTTTCAGATGAGAAGAATGGCCAGGTGCCCCACCCTTTCGGCATGCCCTCCAAGCACTGCCCCTCTCCCATGCACGTCCGGAGACACGAATCAGAAAACAATGACACCAAATTCCCAGCTGCAGGCCGAGACAGAGGCAAGCTGTCGGCGGCATCTGTGGGGACACAGGAAGAGGCTTAAGCCTGAGACATTTTGTAGATGAACCGATGCAAATCCGAACCGGGCGCAAAGAGAACATCTAGTTTACAGACGTTATTAGAGGAAAAGTTCTTTATGTGCAAAAAATAAAAATAAAAAATACACCACAGCTCCAGAACACATAAATAAAATGCTGCGACTCTCCGATCTTTCATTTCTCTACAGTTTCCATCATCATTAACACTCCCTCTCCCCGACCCACCCATCACCCCCCCCCCCTCCCCCCCCCCCCCCCC
>NW_015113711.1:26085-44409 GCF_001443285.1 Poecilia latipinna | reverse complement strand
CCCCCCCCCACATGCTTATTTGTGTCCCTTTCTGCTGGTAACCTCTGTGATGTCCTGACTTGTTTTTGACACCAGGAATAATCCAGAAAACCTATTAAAGTCCCTCCTCCTGCTCCATGCTCCACTTGCCCCTCCAACAACTACCCCAATCCACCCCCCCTTCAAATGTGCCAAGAGTGTCGGACATTTGTCAGTGGAGGACTCCTCTCCGAGGGGTGCCGAAAAAAAAGCCTTCCACCTTCGACTGCACCCCAACTCCACCTTTGGCATCCATCAGTAGAAAGTAGATGAAAGTCATTTTAGTGCTTCTTCCATAATCTTTCAAGCACACACCTACAATCATACTCTCCAGTCATCAAATGGCTCATCTTCTTTTTTTCTTTCTTTTTTTTTTTTTTTAAAGGGATTATTTTTATTCTATTGGAAATAAAGCACTGGTCAAAACACTCAAGGTACAGCATACAAAAAAAAAAGAAAAAACATGCACAAAATACTCTGGGATGTACCAATGTTGATGGAAAAACATAAAATAAACCTACAAAAGACTTACAGAAATGTGAGGAGGAGCAAAGAGAGAGCGTTGTCGCTGGACGTCCAAACAGCCAACACAGGCGCTTGCCGGATTGTATCCCTTTGCTTTGTATTGTACTTTCTTTGTGATGAACTGGGTTTGAATTTTAATTTTTATTAGACTTGATACAACTGCTGCAAAATGGACTGAAATCATGATTTCAGAGAGGACGTGGGTGTCAGCAAAACAGGCAACGGGGAAATGGGGGAGATAAAAATGAAAGTATTGGTGGGGGGGGAGGGTGGGTACAGGGAGGGTTATGTGGGTATTTAAATGAATGATCTATTCTCTTGTACAGACTGAAAGCATTTTTAATGTAAAAAAAAAAATGAAATGTCTAGTTGTGACACTGTTAGATATCATAGAAACAGGCGGTTGAAGCTACGCCTGCATCATTCTGTCATTTTAAATTCTGTGTATTTTTGTTACATGATTATCGCTGTCCCTGTTTGATCGACCTGGAAATTATCCAAACATTCCCTGTTCTCTGCAGCACTTTCTTTGATTTTCCATTTGTACCTCTCTCTTAGTCTCAAATACCAGCAGTAGGAGTAGAGGAACAAAAAAAAAAAAAAGGGTTAAATGCAATTGTGAATATTTTTGTATTGTTGTCCTTAATTTATCCATATTTGTTCATCTCACTGTTTAATTCCTAATTTATTATAACTTGGCTATTTATATGGACAAAGCTGTTAGGTCAGTTGAATGTTATTTACTACCCTCTTGTGTGTTGGTAAATGGGACATTTAAAGAAAAGAGAGAGAAAAAAAAAGCTGAACTTTATTTTGTTTTTGTTTGACTTAAAACAGAAATATGTGAACTTTGACAAATCTCTTTATTTCCAGACCTCATTGAAGAGGAAACAAGAACTTGTTGGAACTCTGGAAAACGAATGGTTTTACCAGTAATTTAAGAATGTAGACTTAGCCTCTTTTGGAAGAGGGAACATGCTCTTCTATTGATATTTGTCAGTTTCATAATATTGTGCATTGAATGCCAGGCCTGAGGAGGAGAATTTGTCAGATCGTGATCTGCTTCTTCTCTCTGTAAATAGACAGACGAGCTGTGGGGGTTGATTGTCTTCTCAACCATGCTGGGGATTCCTGCTCTATGCTTTTAGCTTGTATTGCTGTGTGCATGTCAAACATGAGCTTTTCTTTGCATGGCTTTAGTGTTTAATGTTCCACGCCAAACTCGCCCCCCTTCTATCAGCCTTCATTAATTTTTCCCTCAACAGTACTGTGTTTTAAAGTTGAAATTCCCTTCTCTCTGCTTTTAATTCTGGCCTTTTGCTTTCTTACTCTCCTTTCAGTCCTGCTGACTTTCTTTTCCTTCCTCCAGCTTGTGCACAAAGTTTTTAAACGATGCTTCCTTTACTACGTACCTCTCTGCGGAAAGCTCAGAGGTCTGGGCGTTCTGTGCCTGTCTGTTGAAGAGGCACAGGGAGGGAATACCACTACTACAAAATCAAAGCAATACGTTTTATTCACCCTCCTCTTTGTTTACTACAATGGGAAGCTGACGGCACTGAGGACAAATTTTGGCCCGGATGGGTCTTTTATTCTTATTAGTTTTTTTATTTATTTATTTATTTTATTTTTTTTCCTTTTTTTTTGGGACAGAGCAGGAACAAAACTTACTGATGTAATCCCCATTCTAAATAACTGTGAGCATTTTCAGTGCTGAAACAAATAAACTCATTCAGTTATGTTGTGTGTGTTCTCCTTTTTCATATTGGTAAAGATAGGTCCATTCCTTTGAGGAAAAAAAATTATATATATATATATATATATATATATAATCTTAGAATCAAGAATTAAGTGTACATTTAAACAACTCGATGTAACTTCAATTCAATCGCACTTCTGTCAAACCAACCTCACCTGTTAGGAAGCAATACTGTGTGAATCTATTTCACCTGCCGTTTTTGTAAATACAACGGGCAACAGGTGGTCATGAGAGGCAATTAGCCAGATGACCCTTATAAAGGATGAGTTTTGTAGATGGTCACTGCAGACCACTTGTCTCTTCCCATCCTTTCTGGCTGACATCTTTGTCATTTTTGCATGTTGTCAGTGTCCACATGCCGAGAGGTGTCATGAGACGGGAGTTTACAACTCACTGCCAGATCCCTGCAAAATAACCTCTAGTAGGCCATTGTGTATGTTTCTGCTCAAAGATCATACTCCATGAGGGTGGTATGAGGGTCCGACATCCATGAATGGGGCCTGTTCTTACACCCCAACTCTCTGCAGAGTGGTTTGCTTTTGTCAAAGAGCACCAAGATTGGCGGTGTGTTCTCTTCACAGAGGAGAGCATGTGACAGAGTCTGGAGACACCGTGGAAAATGTTGTGCTGTCTGCAACATGACCAGTTTGGCGGTGGGCCAGTAATGGTGTGGAGAGGTACAGTACGTCTTCGGAAGGACGCAATGGGTCTGAGGTTGAGACCTTCAGACCCATTGTGAGACCATCTGTCGACGCGTGTTCCTCAGACCTGAATCCAATAAAGCACATTTGGGACAACATGTTTTGTTCCAACCACCAACTGCACTGCGGCCTGTGCAGCAGTTGATTGATGCTTTAATCCAGTGTTTTTCAACCACTGTTCCGCGGCACACGAGTGTGCCATGAGTGATCGTCAGGTGTGCCGTGGAAATTATTCAATTTCACCTATGGTACCGTATTTTCCGGACTATAAGCTGCTACTTTTTTCCTAAACTTTGAACCATGCTGTTCAAAAACGGTGTGGCTTTTCTGTGTATTTTTCTTCAACCACCAGGGGGCTCTCTAGCAGGAAGTGAATAATTAGATATCAAAATTGTAAATCAAAGAAGAACGCGTTAATTTTCATTTAGAACAACCACATGCTAGCAGCAGGCACGACGTTGGAATGTTTTCAAACTCATATGATGCAGCTTTTAAGTTGAGGACTGTCGAGCTGCCACTACAGGAGGGAAATAGAGCCGCTGCACTTAAGCTCGGCGTGAACGAAACCATGGTTAGTAGTGACTAGCGGCGTAATCATATAAATTTCTTACCACTAGATGGCAGTAGGTACAGAGCATTTTACATTAAAACAAGAGAATTAGTGATGCATGAATTTTACAGGTAGCGGTGAGAGCATCGGATCTAGCAAGACTAACGACAGTGATGGAAAAGACAGTGAAGTTCAGCAGTAGTTAGAACATGGGTCCATTTCCCACAACATAACTGTGTGAAGTGAGCTTCTCAAGCCTGGCTACTATAAAAACTAAAATCAGAGAGAGACTGAGAGCTGTTGAGGAAGAGCTTTGTCTTTCTTCAATTTCTGCCAGGAAATCAGCTGTTTTCATCAAAACATGCACAGGTTTCACACTAGATGGGTAAAATATACAGATATTGACATTTTGTACATGGAACTCTTCATATTGTAACAGTGAAATCTTTCCCAAATATTATTGCTTCTTTCAGAATAAGAATTATTTTCTGTATTCTGGCTAAAAGAATGCTTGTGAAATGGTGTGTAAAACACTTTGAAGTTTTCTACAACTTCTTTAAATTTAAGACCACATTGTTGTGGCCCTGTTCAGGTGTATTTTTGAAGTGGACATGTTGCGTGCAATTTGAAATAAGAAATGTAAAATGTGATAAAAATACATTTTTGTGTTTATTTGATTCCTATTCAAGACACTTTGATAAGAATGACTATATATGTAATATAGGCGGCTACAGAGTATCTTTGTTTACATTTTTGGTTGGTGGTGTGCCTCGAGATTTTTTCAATTAAAACGTGTAGCTTGGCTCAAAAAAAAGGTTGAAAAACACTGCTTTAATTCACATCTGGGAAGAGATCCATCAGGAGAACACACTACTAAGCCTCATTTGGACTTTTCTTGAGGAATTTCCACGGAAGCTGGCTTGGCTTGCGATAGGATTTTCCACTTTCTTTTGAGTGTAATTTAGATTTACATTGATAATTTTTGCTATTTTGTTCTCAATGCTTTCAACTGAAATGTTCCATTCATTGGGATCTAGAATGTTATTTTAGTGTTCCCTTTAATTTTGAGCTGTGTATCTTTTTTTTTTTTCCATAACCTTTCCTTTCTGGCTTTTTTATAGAGTATATTTTATTTGTACTCTTAAAGGTTGGTGCATGTAAGAGACCACTGTTTTCAGGTAAGCCCACAAAGCCACATACAGGTTGACAAAGTGAAGCAGGAGTCGAACCTTGATATGCCTCTTCAGATCATTATGGGTAACATAGTTTTTGTACCTTCCTGCATATGCCCAAGGTATCATCTCAGATTATATCCATGAGGAACCTGATCAGAGACCCGGACCACTTTATCAGACTCCTTTAAAAGTGGATTATTCTTCAAGTGCAACACTCTGCTTCCAGACTTGTTCCCCCCTCAACTTATGATTCATATCTGATAAAAAGTGACATTCTGAATGTAAGCAAATTGGTAAATCAACAAACTTCAACCTTTTGTTTCAATTCATGTTATTTATGGTTTATAGTTAAGGATAATCCAGAATTTTGGGTGCTAAGGAGATGGTGCATTTGCTCAGCTTGGTTTAATTATGCCCGGAGTAGTTTTTATGTTCTCCTTGTTCATGCGTGTGTTCTCTGTTACTATGGCTTTCTTCCACAATACAAAAACATGACTTAACGCTAATTGGTTTGTAAACTGCCCTGTAGGCAAGAATGTCCTTGTGCAGTATTTGTCCACTGTGTGTGTTTCTGGACAGATGGGGGGGATATTAAGTTTAAGGTTTAGATGTGCTGATTTAGCCTAATACAGCCTTGTAGAAATAAGAGCTCATTGAGTCAAAATTAAGATTTTTTTTTCTCTTACCGTTTTTCTTGTGAGAAAGTATTTGTTTGAATATGCATTTGCATTCCTCTTACAGGTTGCTGCTGCTTTCAGGTGAGTCCATTTAACACCATACAAAAAAAAAAGTTCCAGTCAAAGTCACAAGGTTTATTTCACGCAAAACATTTTTTCAAATCCTTCTGTTGTGGCTGTGTAAATATGGTAAACATCAAGATAAGCTTAATTACCTATTAGTATGCCTGCATAAACAGCTGAAGCATTTTTAAAATATTAATTAGCTTGGATTAAAAATGAAATCAAAGGGCATGCCTCATTAAATACTTTCACATCTTTTGTTCTCATTAAATAGAAAATGTCCATCCCACTTAGCAGTAAATGTCATTCTGGTCATACTTTAGTTAAAAAAACAACTATATAAAAAGCGTACTTGTTTTTTTTTTATATATAAACATTTGCATCACTACAGACTGGACTGAGCTTTCCTCCCACTCTGCGTCTTCAGTCTATGGTTACTGTACATAGCTTCAGTCAAAACCCAGGAGTTGCTGCAAATTCCAGTCCTTTAATGATTTCCACTAGATGGCAGCAGTATTTTGTTTTTGAAACTTGCCTCCATTTAGGCTTCCTGAGCCTTGGAGGAAAAAAAACAAAACACAAACCACCCTTTTTGAAAAACTTACTGTTTGTCACAGTAACCGCCATCATGTAGTGCTTGGCACAAAATAACACTGTTCAGAGTCAACTGCCGCCAAGTCAGTCACTGTGCCACACTGTACACAGTTCTGCAGCATTTTCTCTGGAATGTGGTTCCTACAGAACCAATCCACCTGTATTTACACAAAGCCTTCTTCTGCAACTTTCACACATTTGTTGCTTTTCGTCTTGTCTCATTGCAGCGGCTCACGTCTTCAGACTTGAGATGAAATGTAAAGCGAGCGTATACGCTGAGCCAGGATGGCCTCCAGCTCTTCCAGAGGTGAGTCACTGCGGCTGTGAGCCAGAGAAGAAGTGCAGTTATTCCCCTGTCGAGTGCAGTTGGTTCCTAGTAACAGGGTCCTGAAGCCGTCTTTTTCCAGCAGTGCCGGCATCTGCTGCAGGAAGAAACTTTCGCAACATGAACTCAAATCCACCGAACCATTTGCCTGTTCAAGGAAAAAAAAACAATCATGTTTTATCTGCTTACAAAATGTAGACCAGATTACAACAGAGTAGCACAGCCTTCTCAAAACAGACATTACCTTGGCTGTCTTGTAGATGCTGACTGCATTGTCGAGGTTTATGTGCTTGGAGCAGATGAGCTCACAATGTCTTTGTAGTGCCCCCAGCTTGAACTGATTAGCAGCCGACAAAAGCTGTAAGGGAAAAAAAAGTAACCAAAATTTTATAATCTTTTAGTTCATAAACCCACCTGGTTGTGTCTGTAGTCATAATATAAGCTTAGATTTATTTATTTTGGCCGTGGTATCCGGTTGTAGAACAAAAAATTATAAGGAACTGGATCAGTTTCACAAAGCTGCACGTGTTTGCATGTCCCCCAGAAGCAGGAATACACAGAGCTGTTGCTGCCTCCGGCTGATGAATGTGCCTCAGCAGAGATTTAGATCACTCATTTTGAACTTGTAAATATACTGCTCAAAAAAATAAGGGGAACATTTCACTTTAATTTTGTGTGTGGCTCCAAATCCAGGCCTCCATTGGTTAATAAATTTGATTTCCATTGATGATTTTTGTGTGATTTTGTTGTCAGCACATTCAACTTTGTACAGAACAAAGTATTCAATGAGAATATTTCATTCATTCAGATCTAGGATGTGTTATTTGAGTGTTCCCTTTATTTTTTTGAGCAGTGTATTTTTGAGTTCTCCTGTTCTTTAGAATACATATCTCACTAATTTCAGTTCCTAAAAGTATAACCTACATAACTGGATGCTTTTTGATGATCTGCCATGACTAGATCAGGTTTCGGTGATATCAATTCTTCAATTCCGGATCCAAGTTCGGTTCCTCCTAACGAGGTGGCATTTTGATAATAGTTGATGGAAAAAAAACAAAAAAACAAGTCTATTTAGCCTACAGATTGTTTTGGTATTCGTTCTCTTCTTTCAGTAAGGCAATACTGAATGAAAACATTTAGTCAATGAGTGTACAAATGAACTAATTTTCAAGTAAAACTAATGTACAGCTTAATTTGCACTAAACGGGTTGAATGGTGAAAGAGTACAGGCCATGAATTCACATTTCCTGTATTAATTTTGGCAAATGAGCCCAATTTCATGGAAAATTGGAGGAGCAAAAACAAGTTTGATCACGTACCTTTAGAAAACAGATTAATATGATCCACATGTGCTAATGACCAGGTGCCTGTTCACCCAATATATCATAACATACTGTTCTGTGATCTCACAATGACTGTGTAGTAAAAATGTGTGAACATCTTTAACTGTCTGTGCAGTTCAAGTCAATCTAATTAGCATGATCTGAACCTTCAGTGTTCTCACCTCCAGTAAGTCCATCACATTCGTTTTCAGTGATTCTGTTCCTCCACAGTACAGGTAAGACATCATCATCTGTAGAGAGGTCAAATGTCTAGTTTAGCAACATTTCAGCATCAGTTTATCTAATTGTTTTGGCATGTGCAGGAAAAAAGAGACTACACTGTAAAAATGTATTTCTTTCAAACATTTTTTTTTTTGCTAAAGTAAACATTAGGACACCCTGTGACCCTTAGGCTGAAGGAATGTCAATAAGACACTTCTTGGAGCCATTGGACATCAATCTGGGGTTTACTACATGTGCAGTAGAATCACATCAAAGCAACTGAATTACATCTAGGTCTGGTCTTTAACTGGATCTAGGAATTTATTTCTCATGGGATTTTTTTGTTATTCTGAGGGTTATTATTGTGTTCCAGGTTACAAATAGTGTTATTTTCCTTCAACGTCCTCTGGTTTATGGTAGAATTAATGAACCTATGATAATGAGCTGGCTAGCTCTTGCTCTAGCAATGCATCTCCAAGCCCCGTCACTTCCAGCTCTTCTTGAAAGTTGGTATGCGATTATTTTCCTGGAATGCTTTATTTCTGATTTAATGCGTTTCCATTAAAAAGAACAGCAAGAAAATCAAATGTGAATCTCGGTTCACTCAGTAAGTCATCAAAAACATTCTGGACAATGATCCTCCAATTACTTCCTGTTTTTTTTCATGCACCAGTGGAAACATCCAGTTGTTGATCGTGTGATTCGTGTAAAGCATAAAGTGTTTACTTTGCAGTTTTGTTTTTTCTAAAACAATTTTTCCATTATTTTGACAAATAATTCACCAACTTTGTCAATTAATGCAGCTAATGTCATGTACTGCTGATGTGATTTTCACAACACAAAATAATCTCTGACTTTCCGGTATAATGAAGCTCACATCAGTGGCTATGCAATATTTATGGACATACGGGAATTAACATGGGTCAAAGTACATATTTACAGTTTTTATGATTTTTTTTTTCAGTGCTAGAAATTAAAACTCATAGGGTACCCTAATCTATTTTTCATATTATTGTATGCTAGATATTTTTCATACCTGGAAAATATGGTACTTGACATCGCTGATCTCAATTTCTTTGCTGGGGCTTCCATCTGATCCAGAGGATGCCAGCAGAGATTTGAATCTAAAAGGAAAAAAGTAGTTTTATCAATGTTTTTAGATTTTCCTCTAAAAACCTCAAGTAAATGAAATGCTCTGAGAAATCGATTGCTTTTAGCTTGATTGGCCCTCAAAAGTACCAACTGGTCAGAAACCTAAAAAAACAATCTCAACCAGGTAATATTGTTGACTACTCTTTGGTGTGGATGCTGTAACAGAGTTAACAATAAATGGAGTACAGCTATAAAAACAGATTCAAAAGAAAGTCATTCTTGACATGTTGGGATATGTCTGCATTCTTTCAAGTTACGACAGAGACCTTCAACGTATAATAGAGCTGAACAGTGTAGAGAAAAGTCAGAAATTCTCCGTTACAGAATATGTCCGATTTGGAAATCTCAATTATTGGAAGTCTTTAACCACGAAAGCATAGGTTCCCAGTCGTGGTTCTTGGTCACAACTGTCCTGCATATTTTATTTGTTTCCCTGCTGCTACACACATGGCTTAAATGAATGGGTGATAAACTGGGTTCTAATCTTTTAAAAAGCCTGACCTGCTGATTTCGATTTTGGCCGATACCATTTTTCTCTTGTCTGAAATGTTGCTAAATATAGCAAGAAGGTTGGTGAGATGGGTAGCTAGAGTTAACTGTAAATGTGCAGACATGACCTGGTAGAGGTCCGTCTGTTGGTCAAACCTCTCACTGGAGAACAGAAGAGGACAGTGGCTGATTTTTAAGACTTTGCTAACCCTAACCCTTTGATAATTTGTACAGGAGTGGGGACACATCTAAAACATGCAGGACATTATGTCCTGAGGGCCATGGTTGGGAATCTCTGCTCAAGGGAAGACATACAGAGGCTACAGTTTTAGAAAAGTACTAAAAGGTTATTCTAAGGGCAGCTTCAAACTGAGCTCTTTAATCATTTTGTTCACTTAAAAATAACTTTTACAGTGACTCCTTTCACAAATGTGGTAAAATGTGTTGCATGTCAGTCAAGAAGGCAAGAAAAAAAGAAATCTGAATACATTTTGGCAGATGAAAACTCAAACACAAAATTCTGATTTGTGTGTCTAAAATGAATACACATCTGCAAAATGAAGAGTGGTTGCACTTACTTGTCAGAAGAGGTTATCAGAAGGACTTTGTGTCCATAAAATGGTTTTCCCTCCACCAAAAATGTCACATCTGACATGTCTGGGTTGTTCAGAAAGAGTGGATCTGTAAAGATCAGATTAATAATATGTAAATGACTCAGATTTCAGCCCATCACATCCTACTTTCAATGTAATAATAGCTTATAATTTTTGGCAGCTTTGTTTAAAATTTCCACTATAGGACAGTGAACTACATTTATTCATACAGTCATCAATCAAAGCTTTCTCACCCAACTGAGCTGAAAGAGATGCCTTCATCTCAGGGATGGCTGGAAGTGGTGCTGAGCCAAAACAGTGACTAAAAATAGCTGCCAGCTGCTGTATAATGGTATCGCTCTGAAAGAAAGAACAGAAGGTCAGGATTATTTCTTATTCCGGAGACTGAAAAGTAGTAAACGTCACAGGCTTCATTTTTGACAATACCTTGGTGGTTCGCAGGATAGTGAACATGAGGGGCAGGCCTGTGGTGACAAGTTCATCACAGTAGTCCTCTTCTCGGACTGTGGTAAACTCTCTGAGAAGAGAGAGGATGGCCCCCATCTTGGACTGCTGATGGGCACAACGAAGAGATTCCAGCCACACATGCAGTTTCCACGGCACACCTAATTACAGACAAGTTTGGTTTTAGAAGCACAAATAAACAAAAGTCTTGTTGTCTTATGGCTATCTGAAAGGTACCCATTGCATGAAGCTCCATGGTGACATCAAGATATCCGTGCTCGGCACTGTAGTAGCTAGCTTCTTGAAGAGCCTTCATCCTGGCCTTGCAGAGATTGGGTATGTCTACATCCTGCAGTGTCGGAGTGCCATTGGAAGGTGTTGGAAGATAAGGACACATCCCTGGAATTTCATTCTCCACTCCTTCTGCTAGGATCTCCTCCAGAGACAGGACATCCTCTTTGATCTGCTGGGGTTGAGTCAGTAGCTTTCTCAGCACGTTTCTGATGGAGGAAGGAAACAACAAGCATTAAATCGGTTATCTGTTCTCAAATGGTAAAACATACTTACATTTCTGTGACCCTGTGATCTATGTGATTAGATAATCCATCACTCTTAGTGTGGAATGTGAAGTGTTGAGTCTACACAGAGTTCACATGAACACACAGCAAACAGGTGGAGAGGATCACTCTACCAGTTGGTTTTTAAAAAACAAATGGACAACACAACCCCCTGCTCACTTTGCACACTAGATACATTGCATCTCCACTCAGAATGAACTTAAAAATAAAGTTTCAGTTAAACAATATATGTAAAATTAAAAAACGACAGTTATTACAGGAATGTTATGACTTATGGCCTTCACAAGGAGTGTAAGCCACAATAAGTCATTACTAAAGACATCGGCTGATCAGAGAGTGGACGAAAAAAGTGTGGTAGGATAAAATATAAAAATACATGAATTTTTAGTTTCTGTTTTGAAATGAAGCGCTGAAAAAAAGTAATGTCTCAAAATGAAATCCGACAAACCTGTGTCCATGTGCAGCAGCATGACTGAAGCAGTTCATGTCTTCATAAAGAGATGACGTAAGAGCATTTCCATCATGGCTCCTTGATAAGGGGTCAGCGCCACGTGCCAGGAGCAAAGTCACCATCTCGTAGTTACCTGAGAAACGCATAAGCACCTATCAACTTCTAAACACATTTTATTAAAATCAACTAAAAACTTTTAGTTTTTCTCCAATTGCTTTTTTTTATGTACTCAAAGTTTACTTTCCTGAGATTAGTGTATTGCAGTTTACATTAGATTCATAAACCAGCAGCACATTGACATTAAGGCGTTTTGCTCACTGTCACTGCAGCTATGTGTGGACCATGTGTCTTTTGCTTCACTGTATGGCTTTCAGATGATCCTGTGGAGGAATGTGGGCCAGAAGGGACTAAACTACTGCAGGCAGCATTTCTTTTTTCACCGCACTTTCATTTTACACTCTAATTCCACTAATCCCTCTCCTCTCCCCTCCCACTACTCCTGCACATTCACAACTTCGTGATCTATGGGAAAAGTATGCCAATAACTCATTGGCATATTGAATGCCAATGAGTTATTAGATGTTTCACAGAAAGACAACAACCTCTCATTAATTTACCTTTCTGTCTTACAGCTGTTTTTGCATGTAAGTGTATCAAAACTTTACTGGCAATGAATCAAATGAGAACACAAACCCTCTGTACATAAGCAGCACTCTAACATGAGCTATGCTTTGAGCTGAAGTGTCTGCGTTTACCCACCTGCTGCAGACGCCAGCTGCAGCGGAGTGTCTGCTGTGGTCTCCTGACCATTTCGGATTGCTGCCCCCTCCACATTGGCTCCCGCATCCAACAGAAGCTGCAGACAAACGTCACATCCATTTATTAAGCATGTCTTGAAAGTAGATTAAAAGGACACTAGCTTATAAACGAAGTATATCAAAGTGGTTAATTATGCTGATAAACAGCACATGTGAAAAGACGTTTTTGTTCACCAAAAGTATAAAAAAAAAATTAAAAAAATGTTTGGGGTATTTTTTTAAGGTTGAATTTACAGCTCATTAGGGTTAGGTTTTCTTTTATAGCATGAGGGAACACATTAACAGGTATTTAACACTGTTTTGTCAGGTCTATGGTTAGATAGACAGGTCTACAGCAAATCGTAAAAGTGGAAATTAGAATAAGCTAAAAAAAAAAAAAAAAAAAACCCATTCAGGGGAATTTTTAATATAACACTAAGGATACTAATATCTGTATATGTTGTACCTGCACTACAGGGATGTGTCCATGCAACACTGCAAAGGTGAGAGCTGTCCAGTGTCGACTGTCAGGGTGTACAGAAGGATACTTTGGGGAGTACAATGGAACCTGCATATGCAGAACAGATTAGAAAAGAATAAATTATCTCAAGGCAAAGACTGGAAATGTTTACACAGCTAACCATAGTGGACTTTGGATGCCATTTTTGCAAATATATCCGTTGACAAATTGTTGACAAATACATTGTAAAGGTTGAGGACATCTGTTCTTTATTTACCGCCACATCAAGGTTGGCTCCAGCATCAATCAGCATCTGGACAAGGGCCTCATCTCCAGCTGCACAGGCATACATCAGAGGGGTCATACCCTGAATGACGAAGAGGAAAAGCGCAAGATTAGGCAAGAAAGAAGCCTATTTATCATACATACAAGCTTTCCTGCCTTCAGGTGAGATTACTTTGAATTTGATGAAAACTGGCGTACTTTTATGAAGAACCCCTGCTCCACAGCTGATTTGTTCTAAACTTATCCACAAAAAGTTAACATTTAAATCAGTGCATCTGCATGCACTTGCATATAAATCCTAATTACTGCATTTGTTCTAATAGTGCTCATACCTGGTCGTCCATGCTGTTGACCCCATCTGGCCTGAGCAGGTCAATAGCTTGACCAATGAGATCAGTGCGTCCACAATTGAGCATCCGAAAACCCAAGTCCAGGTTGAATTTATCTATGGCAGCTTTGGAGTCCAGACGCTTGAAGGAGCTAAAGCAACACTCCGGCCTTAAAAGGAATCAAGATTTATACACCTTATTAAAGGAATCAAGATTTAAACACCCTATTAAAAACCTTTTATAACCACCAAGTGGCTCATGCTGACCATATGTTAACATGAAATGTTTTTCTACAGAAATAAAACTGTACAATATCACTATTCTGCCAGTGTGTAGTTACTGGTCTGCTTCTCACAGCCTGTGCTTTTTAAACATAAAGCTGAATCAGTTTAAAAGTGCAAAGGTAAAAGACAACATAGCTTTAAGGGTTTTCTTTCTGCTTTTTATTTTTGTAGGTCAGACAAATTGAAATGTATACATGAAATATTAACTGACTCAACAATAATTCAATTCGTGAAAGGACAGCAGTTATGTGTCGATTTACTTTAGTTGTCTTGGTTCACAGTCAAGTCCTGGAAGGAGGAGCCTGGCGGTCTGTCTGACATCATCACTGTCCACCAACAGGCTCTTGCGATGCTCGGCGTGAACTATGGCCACTCTCATCCACTCCATCAGAGGCGGCAACAGCATAAATGGCCTAAAAGAAAAGATCATTCACCATTGTTTGTTGATCTTGAAATAATGATGAGTAGTCTTCAAAGCCATGTTTGATTTCAAAGTCAAAAGCTTAGATGTGCACCAACCAGGCGTTCCTAAAATATTAACCATAAAAAAACAAGAGCGTCCACTGAACCGAAAGATAAAAAAGATTTTGAGTTTGAAGATTTTGGAGAAGATTACACAGATTTTGCAGAAGTAAGGATGATTGTATTGTTGTAGCCATGTCTGACATTCTTAAATGCATTTGGATTAAACACACCCTTTTGCTTTGTCTGTTTGTCTTCATCATCCTCCTCCATCTGAATCAGCAAGAGATGATGCAGTTCTTAGTAATGTAATATCTAGTCAGTTATCTAGTGTTAAGCCTTTTTGTCTCCACCTTGCTCTGACCATATGTGCATAGAGTAAGCTTGTGAACAACAGTGTTTTACTGTGAATGGGATTGTTTGCTTTTGGTCCTTTGAAGCCTCAGTGACATTCTGTTAATGGCTGCATGAACACTGCTATTGTGCTATATTAAGTTACTGGCGACTGTCTTACTCCTGCTGTGATGTTTGTTCTCGGTGAGCTTACATCTGTTCTGATGTGATCCAGGGTTCAATGCAGTTCATGAATACGCCTCCATTTATATTCATGAACTGCATCAAACCCTGCACTGTGCAGCTGTAGTTAACAAGGACTGAGTCTTGCAGTATTATTAATTCTGATACGACTGCTTAGATGACATCAAAATCTCTGAGCAAAGTGTAATATTTTGGTTTTAACTGACCTTTGGCAGCTTTTTTCCTAAAATATCCAACAGATCAAAATGCATTTAAATACCTGCAGTTAGTCTGACACGAGCACTGAAGTCTTTTTTTTTAGATTTTCTGTCAAATGCTGTTTTGTCAGTAGCAGATCAGTCAGGAGGGGTCTCACCGTCAGCCAGGCGTGACTGTGAACAAGTAGACTGGGAACTGATGAGCTCAAGAAGGAGGGAGGGGGTGTGAAGTGTAGCTGCTGGGTGCATATAATTAAGGTCTAAGTGTTTGGGAAACAGCTAGGAAGCAGGTGGGATATGTCAACGTGAGGCAGGGGGGGTTGGGAGGCAGTCTGCCACTTTTTAGATAGTGCTGCAGGCATAGAGTGATAAGAACGCCATGTTTCTGAGGAGGGAAGGCCCTGTAGGTTTGGGAATCAATGCTTATAGCTCTCTTAATGTGCTCCACTTAACACAAATTGGATTTTGCAGGTGGATGTATTCATTCATTTCTACATTTATTTATTTTTTTTTCTTTTAAAAACACAGCACTTGCAGTGCAGATTGTTTATTGTGTTGCTCTTTCCAGGCACATTCTAAGCAAGTCAACTAAAACAAAACTGAACCATCTCCAATTTAACATATTTAGCTATTTGCACTTTACACCCATTGCTCCATTAGAGGATTAATCTAAAACCTTATTAATCTGTCAGTCTGTTTAACAAGTAAGGGAGTTTTAAGAGACTGCACCATAGTCCTGCATAGTCTGACTTACATTTTCTTGAGCATCACCATCTATGTCAGCTATGAGCAACTAGTGCAGTGAGATTTGATTGAATAGGCAAAATAAAAAAGATCAATGAAGCACGTAGTACGATATTAATACTGTGAGTGATAAATAATAGAAGTAACATGACTTCCAGATATACAACTTACAGAGAACTTTACAGCCTCTGTGATGAGTGGATTTCTAAAGCTCATATAGCATAAGGTTGGAACGGTGAAAGGTTGACGGACCTGATGAGACAGAATTTATGTTGTTCTAGTGATAGGGAATGTACATTGAATTGGATAGGGGTGTATACGTTTATAAAATGTATAAAAATCAAGTTTTACTGACAAATTTGTCTAACAAAATTGGTTAATTCCAAGATACCAGAGCAAGAATTGACAAAGGCCAAGTTATTCAGGTAAAGCTTCACAGATGTCCTTTTACTCCCATATGTGGATTAGCAACCTGCGACTGACCGAAACCCCATCACCCATAACTGGGATGTGTTGGAAGAAGTCTTAGAGCTCTGAAAGACCTTTACCAGTAAAAGACCTTAATGTATCTATGTAGAAGTGCATGTTCAGCAGATGCAGCTCGTCTTCTCTCATAATTACCCCCATCTTTCTTTCCTCTTCCTCTCATTAAACTCCTCGTATGACTGCCGCGCTAAGTTGTGCCCTTAAACCTGAAACAAAAACTGCAGCTTCGTCAGAGATTAGATTAGCATCAAAGCCTTGATGGCAGTTAACACTGAAACCAGATAGCCTTGTGACCCGACATGCTGAGAGCCACGCTCAAAGATGTAGACGATGAATTTACATAGACTACCATGTACAGACTTTCCCACACCTACAAATATAAACATTGGCTTTGAATTATTGCACTTCTTCAACCATAAAAGAACGATGAGCTTAATAAGTAATGCTCAGGTGTGTTTACTTTTCATGCAGGACAGATTAGAGTTCAAACATTTGTTGCTATGTCCAGTAGGGACTAAAGCTTAAAGCTTATTAATTTATATATTTAAAGGCCATCTTGTCTTAATCAAATTAGTAGCAATGTGACAGACAAGTTTAATCACTCATCTAGAAGATGAAGATCTTTTTTTAATCTATATTTGACAACAAGAATCATAAACTACAGCTCATCAATTACATTTTATTAGTGCTCTAATCTCTTTTTATGGTAAAGGAGTGTCTTTAGTCATTTGAACACAGGATGATTAATGATTTCTATTCCAACATTGTGCAAAATCAAGCATATGCTCAGACCAAAGTGTTTGCCTTTCTACGTTTCATGCAGTTTAATAATCATCACATACAGCCATGCAGCAGCTTTATTTGGGACCAAAACGAGTCTCAGCTCTTGTAGTAAAAGAGAATCTGCTGTTAGTCTCTCACCAGGCTTCCTATAACATTTGATGATGTGGCCCACACAGATTCTGGCAGTTTTGAGTTTCTGCCAAAGATTTTAGAAAGCTTCCAATAGAGGGTGGGTCACAGAGATGAAGAGGCCCTCTGTAGCAGAGAACTCTGCAGCATGAACAGACTTTACCATTGTAATCACTACCAGGTTTGCACTTCCATAGCCTACCACCTGAGTTGGCTCCGTAACATTTTCAGAATGTGTGCAGTGATGAAGAAGCAGATGCTTTTGAAGAAAAACAGAGTGTTCGAATGTTTAGAAAGAGGGCTATAGTTTTATTCTGCTCACATAAACCAGTGGGATATAAATCCAACACTAAAAACATCTAAGGGTTTCGAAGAAATCCTTAGATAGGAAAAGAGAGGGGGAATTTTACTGGTTGGTTTCCTTTGACGCTATTGAGAAGTCCACCTTAGCACACTTATACTGTGTATGTTCACTATTAAATGCATCAGAGACAGATGGCCTCATCTCTTACCCCTTAAACACATGCATATAGTGTCAATTAATTAACCTTTACACAGAGAGGAAAAACCGTACGTCTTTTCTCAGATCATTTACATTTATTAACTTTCTGAGAGATTTACACCTCGGCAAAAATGAATCTGTTCATTCCAATCAGCATTTCAACACATTTTAAAACAGAGGACTTTTTGGCAAGTTTATACTCCCTACTGCCTGTTGAAATCAAACAGCAGAAAATATAATTTCTTCGACATTAAAGCCTCTGTCTAAATATGAAAGTCATTTGCAAATAGAAGAGGCTTAATTGCAAAAAGTTATGTGCAAATATCCAGAGAGTGCAAATATTTTCCAACTGCTTTTCTAGACACTCTGTACTTAGAGCTGTTTAACTAAACCGAACTTGGAGCGGAACTAAAGAGACAGAATTACAGAGCACCCGTGCTTCTTTAAATCCGTTAAATCACCACTGTTCTACCTAATTTACACCTCAAGGTGCTTTTAAGTCTTCTTTCAACCCAACTTAACACCTGGGACCATTTTCTCCTAGTAATTAACGCAATAAAAAATAACACTTAAATGACCGACCAGAGGGCAAGATGATTAGACAGATAAAAAAAAAAAAAAAAAAAAAAAAAAAAAAAAAAAAAGGAGTTCCTCCGGAAAAAGCTACTTATTT
>NW_015113711.1:0-22994 GCF_001443285.1 Poecilia latipinna | reverse complement strand
CCAATAAATAAACCAAAAAAAAAAAAAACTTAAAAGACCCCCCCAAGGGGAAAAAAATTAAAAAAAAAAAAAAAAAAAAAAAAAAAAAAACATAAAAAAAAATACGAGTTGCTACTGGAAAAGCTACTGATTTAATTTTAGAACTAAAGCGGTAATTTCAGAGGTTTAAGGGGTTTTCTATTTGCTGTGGATAAAGCTGTGGCTTTAGTTAGATCTCTGGTAAACTCATTACAAAACCTCTAATCTCCAATTCCACTAAGTAAACGTATGAAAAGAAAAATCTTGAAATAACATTTAAACCTCTTAAACCTTTTTTTTTCACATTGTAGCACTTTACGTACAAACCTCAATGTATTTTTTTTTTATCTTTTTTAGATTATTCTTTGTAAAATAGCCCAAGTGTAGTCAGATTGAATAGAGAGACTGCAGATGGAAATTAGATTGAAGAGTTAAGGTCTGATACAAAGCAAAAATATTTTTCCCATTGATGCTCTTATATATGGCTTCTTTCAAATAATCTGAAGTTTTTTGCAGACTAGCTGGTTGTCTTCCATAATTGTCCTGTATTTCTATCCATCTGCCCACTAGTTCTTCCCAGCTTTTCTTTCCTTGCTGAATAAAAGCATCCCATAGCATTATGCTGCCACCACCATGTTTCACATAGCATGCACTGCACTCAGCACACCACTCGGTTTTCTCAGAGCTTTGATGTAGGACAAAAAGCTTAGCTTCAGAATTATCTGATCAGGACTTCATCTCGCATGTTTGCCAAGTTCTCTAAATATTCCTTTGGAAACTGGAAACGGGTCCAATAATCCTTTTTCTTGCTCTTTCAGATAAAATAAAACTAAAAAATACATAGCATGATAAAATTTTACATTTTAGTGCTTTTGAAAGGAAATGTGTGTGTGTGTGTGTGTGTGTGTGTGTGTGTGCGTGTGCGTGCGTAAAACTTACATTTCAGTCAAACCCCAAGTTTAATTTTGTTATTTAATAGCTTGTTACATCCTGGCAGAGTTCAGTCAGCCATGATTCCTACCTCTCTTTGCTCAGAGCCATGCGTGGGGGATCCAGGTTGGGATTCTCCATGGACTCCATTTGCGGGCAGCGCAGGAAGTAGTAAAGGGTGTGGAGGGCGTCAGGCGACCAGGACACAGGCTGCTGGGCACGGGCGTGACGGGCAGGGCTCTGTCCTGGACGCATTGAGCTGAGACGCTGCATGTGGTGCATGGCACGGGACACCAAGTCACCTGGAACAGAGCAAATATAACGACACTGAGCATCAGCTAAAACATTTGATCTAATTTCTCAATTCCCAGGAGATGGATGTGCAAAACTGTTGAGTAGTAGATAAAAAAAAACATATAATTGGAGTTATGTGTTTAGACTCTGTGGTCTTCCAGTCAGACCGGATTTCCTCCTTTCCTCAACAACTTTCCTCCATGTCTCAAATGAACTCTGCCATTAGTAGCGTCATTATCAGTAAGCAAAGCCAGACAGCCAGTCTAAAACAGTAATTCATCTTTAATCACCGAGGGGGTTAATGGGAGTACAGACAGCTGATCACTGGCTCTAATGAACTGTTCAACTGTTTACTGCAAGAACAATTAGATCACTGGAGTCAGCATATAGATCTCAGTTTCGGTCATAAAAAACAGATTTGTTATATAAAATCTACAATCTTATCTCAACTAGTCTTTATAAAAACATTTAAGAAAAAAAAGCTCCACTATATAAACTTAGTGGGGAACTGTCAGCATTTAGGAAAGGCTTGCTTAGATAACAGAAGGGGGAAAAAAACCCCAAAACAATCAGAAAAAAAAGAACAGGAAAATGTGATAAACCTTCTAGATACTGTTGGGAGACCACAGCCACTGTAAGAAAAACACTAATCACACATCAGCATTACACAGGTTAAACTTGGGACAGAGTTGTATTCATTTAAAATTATTAGGCACATTTTCAAAGGCATAACAAAGCTCTGTCAAGTTTAGCTGTGCGAGTGTGTGTTAGTCTATAGAAGTTCTTCTGGGTTCCACCACGGGGGTAAGGCTGGGTTAGACTGACCAAAACAGACCCCATGTAAAGCTGAAGGGCCCCCTTTGTGCTAACCAGCACCAAATATACCTCCAGGAGGGCTCAGTGGAATTCCTGCACTACATTGAGAGCTTCTCTCTTAGTTTCCAGTCTACATTTTCCCCCTCAACCTAAACTTGGCTCCAGACGGACATGAAATGCCAATTCTTGAATTATAGATTTCACCCAAAGTCTTGTAATAACCACAGTTGTTTTTTTTTTTTTAATGCACATTGATATACATCATCTCTAGAATATTTTTGATGTATGCAGAATAATTGTATCTACTCTGCATACATCTGTTGTCTATGCAGAAATCCATCTCTACAGACGTTTCTCTGATTGGAGCCAAAGAGATCAGACAGGCAAAGTGCCTGCTGTATTTCTGTTGTATGTATGTGAATCAGTGGACATGTGTGTGTTTATGTTTTTTAGGCGTGAATATGTGTAGATGCCAGCCCTACCCAGATTTACCCCGTTTCACCCCACCAGAGAGAAGTGGCACAAAGAGGCCACTGAGCAGAAGTGAGAGAAAGAGCGTGTCTGTACTTTCTTAATGCCTCACTATAACGGCGGCAACGTATGAACGTAGCCTTGTGCTGCAGGAACAAATGACAGAGTGTTGGTTCATTTGGAGTAGGAAACTTATCCTTGACCAAAACTATCCTCCATTTCTTTTCCTCACTCCCTCCCCTAACAACATCAGTTTTCACCTTTCTACCTTTCAATCATTTCCCCGTAGAACCTTTACCCTCCATATAACTAAACCCTCTCCTATAAATCTTTTCTACTGCTTCAAGCTACACCCCCAAACATCATCATTTCCTCTCAATTATTAATAAACCATATTTCTGTTCTTTATCACAGCCAAATCCTTTGCAACCTACAGTTTACCCCCCTCCACCATCACTATGAGCGCTTAATTTGCTTAGGCCTTCATAATCTTTACTCACATGGAAATGGGCTACAAAGATTTTGTTTAAGATAGGTCAGATAAACAAGTATCTCATTGTATTGCTCTTTTTGAGTAAAAGTGCTTAAATAGGATTTATAAAATCTCAATAAAGGCGTCCAAAATAAACCATGACCCAAGAAGGACCAAATATGGGAACAGTTTATTTGGCAAGTTGGTCTCAGAGGAGAAACTCGAGCTTGATTCAAAAATATTTATGTAATACATTATGCCGTAGCAACAGTATTTGTAATGTTTTTCTTTTTTTTTACTTTTGATTTTTGATTTGCTTAAATTGATGCATTCTGAAAGTCAATTATGAACACCATAGTACAATAATTTAAGGCTGATAATTTGTAAAGCGTTTTAAGAATATATGTTTTTATTAAAGGAAATTTGTTCTTTTTTGTGTCGTTCCCTAAACAACTTCCAGAATTTTGTTTAACTTAAATGCTAACTGCAAAGTAAAAAAAAAAATCTGTAGAAAGTCTGACAGGTGTAAAAGTGATTATTTTTACTCACTGAGCTCTGAGATGCTGCCCACACAAGTGGCCAGAAGAGATTGTTCCAGTGTTCTCAGCTCCAGCTGGGCGTAAGCATCCTCTCTGCTGTCCACAGCCTGCTGGTTCTCTGTGTATGGACTGAAATGGGCTGGGAGTGACAAAACACCTACAGATGCAAAGACAAAAACGTTCATGTAATTTCATGTGATAGACCTCACAGAGAAGCAGATTATTTCCAAGTGGAAGGAAAAACAGTTTCAAAATTTAAACAGAAATCTGAAACTTATATTTAAACCATTTTACTTTGGTGCAATTAAATGTTCACAATAAGTAAAATATATAGATAAATGGTGTCCATCTTTAATGTTGGTAACATGACAAAATGCTGCATTTGCAATCTTGCTAACATGTGACCCACATAGCAAAGACAAGAGGAAAAAAACTAAAGGACGTGCTTTCTTTCATGTTCATGGTGCAAATATGAAATATGCATAGTAGCATTGAGGACAGAATGAAACAAATAGTTCTCTGAAAAGAATCCAATGCTACCATTTCTACAATATTTCACATTGTAGAGATAACACTGTACGCTGCATGTCTTTTTTTTTTAACCTACTCTTGTGCTTTCAAGACAAAATGGATGCGTGGCCAAAACAGGCTTGTCCAGCAGGTTAAATAAACCAGGAAAACATAATAAGCTTTATCCTGGTCAGTTGTGGCATTTCCTATTTGAATTGAACCCCTGAGGGTTCAGGAGCCCAACCCATCTTTCAACTTACTTTTTTAAGTAAACATTTCTACAGTAAACACCAGAACTATACTTAAAATAACTTTTTCTTAAAAGTAATATGTTGCAATCAGTCAGATCAGATTTGCCCTACGTGACCGCCTACTGTGAGTTTACACTCAGGCAAAGAGATAAGATCCTTTTTACATAACTTGAAGATTGGATCTTGTTCTTTCACTGCTGTAATTGTCTTCCTGATACAAGATAAAAGTAGCAACCAATGACAAGAAGACAGACTTCTATTTTTTTTTTTTTTGCCTCTTTGTATTCCTCTGCCTCCTTTTTGTTAGCTTTTCTGCACAGTGCGTGTATAAACCAGGCTGTGTTGTAATCTGAAGTAGATCAAACCGTTTAGTGTGCTTAATGCCATGGAGAACAAAATGAGGGGGGGTTAGAGCTGGGGATAATAAAGAGAAGAAGAAAAAAGGTTTCTGGTGTATTTATGATGCACAAAAAACAGAGCTGTATCATTTTTAACTTCTGCCATTGGATATTGTCCCTAAAATGATATTCCCATGTTTTTCTGGTCAATGGTATGATATTACTCCCCATAAAGGAGACATTGTTTCAAAACGCTGATGTTGAGAAAGTAAACAAGAAAACGATGTACCGTATACTTTTATAAAATCAACAGTAGCAGATTAGATGAGAAACTTCAAAAGTGATTAAATCAAAGTAACTCAATTACAATATCCTCTGCAGCACTGATCTGCTGTCAAAGACTCTTCAGTCTCATCTATTTTTGCATACATGCATTTTCATTGCAACCACCTGATTTCTATAATGTGCTAGTACCCGTTTAACCAGACTAAGTAGAAATCTCAAATTGGCTAAAGCTCAATCAGATTGGATTTATAGCATTTGACTGCATTTTTTTAAGCTTTTCCACCAATCCTCAATTGCATTTAGTCTTTGACTGGGCCATATTCAATTTGTTTTGATTCTACAGCATTCCCATTGTTGCTTTGGCTGCATGTTTAAGGCCACTTCAAGTGAAGCAGCTGAGAATGCCAACATGCAGTCAGCAGTGAACACACACACATTCCCTCTACTGGCATTCAGAACAAAAGGACTAAGAAATTTGAGGAAAATACTTAATACAAATCATCACTGATGCGGCACCAAAGCAAAACCTGTGCTAATGTAAATCCAACTCCAATTGATTCTTTTAAAACCTACGGGTAAATGTCAGTTTTTCCCACAGTTCCAACCCTCTAGTTACTTCACCACTGAACCCCAGTCTGCGTCATTTGGACCTTATTTTGGTCTGCAAGCCAACCCGGGCCTGTCCCCACCACCACTAATACTAGCAGCTCCTCCAATCTGCACATCATTTTTTGGCACTTCTGAGCATACGAGGAAGAGAAGGGAGTGAGTATTGGATCTGGGAGGTGGTGAGCATGTAGAGCTTTTTTGGAAATGGAATGAGTCATCCAACTAAGGGGGAACTTGGAGAAAAAAAAAAAAAATATTGGACTGGGCTGTGTAAGGCAGAGCCTCGAGACAAGTGACACGAGGGATTCATTCTTCTGAGGCTATTATGATTCCATTTCTGAGGCTGACCCTGCACATGTCATGTGGGAATCTCAGCTGCAAATCACAGCTGAAACTTACCACAAAGCCTGTGGCAGTTTTACACACCCATCCAAACTTTTCTCCCTCAAGCCATTTTATCTCAACTTAGCCCAACTGGTTACTATACATTTCCAATGCATTTGTCTTCACACAATTTTTCCATGCAACAAATAATACATATCTAGCAACAACATAAGTGGGAAATGGTTACCTTTTCCTTTGAGTTACTGGTCATGACCACAGGAAAACATTTTTTTATATAAAAATTGTTAAACAGATCAAGTTTCTTACACATTAAAACTAGAATAAACTGTAGCTTACAAGTTTGTCCTAAAAATGCAACTTTCTTTATCTCTTCTGAAAAACAGAAACAAAATTTTTTTAGAAAGTTAATTCTTCATGAGGCAATGTCCCACTGCTTTTCCACCACATCACCATGCTGTATCACTTTGTTGCTAGAGAATTATCTTATGTTATCTCTCAAGTCACCTTTTGTCTAACGCGACTCATGCGCGGCGGGAGTATTGTTAGATTAGATAGCTAGACTTTCGGGAATGTTTACGCTTCTCATAGTTATTTGGGTTGTTTTCACCTTTTTTTTTTTCCAGAGAACCACACACTGGTCTCATTTTGAAAAGGACACTAATGTTTTCTTTAATGTGTGCTGAAATGGTACAAAATAAATCATAATCCTCATCTTAGCATCACTGTGGGAAATACTGCTTGGATAAAATATTTGTTAGGCTATAATATCCCAGGAGACATTCAGTAACACTGCTCGTCAATAAAGTGCCCTTTACTGACACCTTAAGTATATACTAGTAACTAAGACTAAAAAAAGCTCTGTATAAACGCTGGGAATACTTCAGATGAAAAATGTGAAACAGTAGAAAAAAGTAAAGAGCAAGTGGCATATTGTTCCAGACTGTGTAGGTACCCTGTTGCTGCTTTTCAGCAACATATCTCAGGTTTTATGTTATGTTTGCCGTTTTTGTTGCCAAATTCTTTTCCCACCCACAAGCCATACTTACTTTGTTTTGTCTACCAACCGATGAGTATGTCTAGGACAGAATGATACACTCATGCTAGCTTGCTCAGGAAAACTGTCACTCAATTCAAACTGTGACAGAGGACAACATAAAAACAAAACAAAAAAATGCATCAAAACACACCATTTCTTCTTTAACAGCCACCTCATTCATTACAGAGTGGACAGATCAAAGCATTCAGGAAGAGAGGGCTTCAAAGTCACTTCCCCTGCTGAAAAAAAGAAGTTCTGATTCTGGTCCAGGGAGTTGTACACTTCTTCCACTGCACACAACAGTACAGTGTTTGACAAGGGTGCAGTGGGGTGTGTGTGTGTCACTCCCACCACCTCCTGATCCCCCGTCTTTCAGTGAGAGTGTCTTTTTCCACACAAGAAAAGAAACAGTTGTGCTTCATTTCTCCTCTGTGGAATCCATACGCCAGATGTGATCCCTCACTCAAAGGACCAACCTCTTGTTTTCCACATGTAAATGCTCCAAAACACCTGTTTTTCACACATCACCACATTCCTTCTCCCTGTTTTTACATCAAGTGCAATACATAGGTCTTTTGTCAGAAGCAATGAGCATGAGGTTCACAGCAAAAAAACGCTGACTGAAGACTAATACTATAAAGGCACACGTATGCCTCTGAAAGGCTAAGAAGGACCGTCTTTATTCAGCTACACTAACTGCAGTGTTTGAGGTTAAAAATGTGCTTGCTTGTTCTGCTAACCCTCCTTCTGATACTTATCTAAACAAACTCTTAGCAAGACAGAGGGGCATTTAGAAACTTAGTGCGGTGTATTACCATTTGGGTTAAAAAAAATCATCATCTGACATGTTGACCTGTGTCTTTCAATATGGAAACTACGTGAACAGCCGACAGACATATTCATAACCCAAAACGGCTCATGTTTAATCTCAGATTTGACTGAAGTGCCAATTCACTGGAATACTTGAGCTCAAATAGGTAATGGCACTGATTTAAGTGCTTAAGAAGTTGTGATCTACTATATGCACAGTGACACTTTTGTGTCAGAGTTTGATAAATCACAGGTAGTGACAGACAAGCAAAATGGGGTCTGGTCAGCATCCTCCCGACACCTCCGTCGACCCTGGCTTCAAGGAGTCAGAGGTGGAGCACAGCTGGGGCCTAGAGTGGAAGTAACCTTATCAGCTGTATGGAGGAGGACTTCAAGTCGGTGTCTGAATATCCACATCATTAATCACTGAAATGGAACATTTTGTCCTAACCAAGTGGAAACATTTGAGGGAAAACCTGCTGCTAGACAGATGAGTACCAGAGAGAAACAAAGAACAGAAAAACTCTCATTAACTTAATTAGGACTGACCATGAAGTAGTAAGTTTTAAGACTCAAGTCCAATGTTTTCCCCCTCATCAGTTAGCACACCATTTCTAATGCTGTGGTAACAACATTTATTTGGTTTGGAAGTTTTTTACAGTGTGAAAAACACTGTTATTCTCAAATGAGAAATCAGATTCTTAAACCTTGTTTCCTATGGAGGGATTTTGGGAGTTTTTTCAAGTCAGCATTAAAAAAAAAAAAAAAAACTACTACTACTGCAGTTACAAACAGGCAACTATCGTACCGTGAAGTAGTTTTTCCACAACCCTAGATACAGACTAGATATAAATCTGCAATAACAGGCTAAGTGTAAAAGTGCCCACTCTGCTCATCATAAACCTTATTGTGAATGACATGAAAAGCCATTTTTTGATCACGTTTTTACAGAAAAACGTCAAGATGAATAAACGTACAAGTTGAGTAAAGTAAAAAATCTCAATTTTGTGAAAATAAACCACTTAAGAAATACCAACCTTGCAAAGACATGACTGTGAGGTTGTAAATGTGGTATGCATCCACCTTCAAACAAATCACACAAATTAGGAGAGGAAGTTTTCAGAACGATGAGTTTTAAATTCCCACAGACCGCAGAAAAACATCCCCACAAAATCTACAAAACTAACCCTAATCCTCAACATGACTTCAGCTTTTTTCCTCCTCCTCATCCTCTCCGTCTTTTACTCGCTGATCTTCCAGTCTTGTTTTACATTTTACATTCCAGGCTGTGAAAGTGGTGCCTGTGGCAATCCAGTCACATTCAAGAATCTCAGTTTCCATATGTGCCACCACATCACATACTGTTCAGCAAAGGGACAATATTACTGAATGACTAGTTTTTATTGGTCCATGGCTCCCCATACTGTAAAGGACTGGAAATATGCTATATGGTAAATGGAGGTTGGGTCTGTCCCTCTAATGACACAGAATGACTGTTATTACAGACACACACGCACACACACAGCAATAACAGATTCACATAAACATCTAACCTCAAACCCGCTTACTCCTAATGCAATCAACTTTTACAACGATGAAGTCACCATCAAGAACCAGTCTGAGGAGGAGAAGAGCTTGACAAGAGCAAAATGAAAAATGCTGTCACAGATCTATAAGCTACATATGATTATGTTTAAATGAATATAACAGATCAAGAGTGGATGTTTTATTTGCCCATTTCAAAAAAGGAACAGTTAACCCCTATAAAGAACAAGCAAACCTCTATTTAGCTCTGAGCTAATACTACTACGGCATTTGGACCAGAGCTAAAAAGTGTGCATGTGCATTTATAAGAGTGTGTGTTCACATTAATTGCTCTCTTTCTGTACATGTGTGATCAGCCAGTTTGCTCACAGCAGGATCCTGGGAGTGAAAACAGAGAACCAGTCAGTTTAGATGGCAGACAACATGCCCATTGAGCAAAAGGTCTTTAGCTGAACCCAAGACTGACTCACATTTTAGTAACACACACAAATACAAGTAATTGACCGAATAGTGTTCAAGGGTCAGTTTATATAAATTGAGTAAAATACTTTTACATAACAACTAGATGACTTTTTTTTTCTTTGAATGAACTAGTTGTCCCAAAATGTTTGATTTTAGAACAATTCTGTTAGTCTAATAACCTTGTAGTGGCACTACACTACTTCTCTTAATATTTTCAAGTTTTTTATGGGTTCCTAAACGGAAAAACACAAGAGCACCTTTGCTGAGCAAACCTGAATTTATCAAATATGGCTGCCCTACATATAACACATAATGAAGGTACTATAGTAATTAGCACCACTATAAACCTTACCGTTTTCTCTGTGGAGAATTTTCAAAACTTGCAATATTCTTTATTTGCAGACTTCTTTAAGAGCAGGCTATAAAATATCTCAAACTCCAAGTTAAAGAACCGTTGTGAACATGTTTGGAATGTCCTCAGTCACTCTGGAGAAACAATGCGTTTTTGAGTCCATGCGCTTCTTATTTTCATGTTTTTTTCCCTAATGGAGATAAGAATGACTTATTGTAAATGGTGATTCTTCGTCAGCTTATTATGGAGGAAGGAGACAGCCAGGAATGCAGAATTAGTATCACACTAAAAAATCCTAACATCTTAATATATGAGGGAAACTCTCAACTGGTGCTTGGTTCTCACAGAGCAATGGGTTTGACAGAGGGACTTAGGAGTCTGACGTTTCAAAGAACTGGATCCAAAAATCCCCCCTTGTAAATCTAAAGCTGCTTTCTGCTGACTAACATTCTGGGTTGGGCTGGGAAACAAGTAAGCTTATGCAGTGAGTCAAACTGTAAGGAAAAAAATAAGGGTGGTGGCAAAGGGATGATTATCAGGATTAGTGAAGCATTTCATTTTATCCCAATTTGCATCTACCCTCTTTTTTTATGTCATCCAATCTAAATATTTCAATTCAGTTTCACATAAAAAACAAAAGTCCCATAAGGCAACATGTTAGTTAGTACATATTTAAACTTCCAAAAGCAAGGGTGAATAATGAACTTCAGCTCCATATTTTTACACCGAGATGAATTCATGAAATTATTACATCAATGCTCTATAATGACAAATGGCTGTTTAAAAAAAAGTTTTTAGAGAAATAGTGCGAACTTAATTGACATAGATGACTGAAAATTCACTAAAATTATTGTTCAAGTAAAGCAGACACCATGAATAAATTCACTTTTCATCCTACCTACATCCTTAGGTAATCCAAATCTGCACAGTCAGCTCCCTACACACTGGAGCCCATTCTGTCTTTTTAAAGATGGAAACCTACTTGTACAGGAGTGCTGCATTAACCTTTCTACGACTATAAAATTCCAATCAAACTCGCATTAAGAGAGAATACCCTGAACATTCATCTCATCCCATTAATACTTGATGGGGGTAAGATAAATATCATTGGACATTATTGCAACTCAACATCATTTTGCTACAGTAAAGTGAAGTGAGCAGGGCTTGGTTCTGAAGGCCTGCAGCACTCTAAGAACAGTAATGAGAAGGGTTGCTTGACTCACATCTGCCTGACTCTAAAGTCAAGAGGCATTGTTGAGAAGAATCGCCCTCTATGCAGAAGACTAAAAGAGTTCAATACTGGGAGGAGATGCATTATGGTCATAATGCTAGATGTTGGGAGTGGGAAGATCACCTTGTGTAATTAGTCAGGAAATCAATGCCATGGATGGAACTTGTTTTAAAGCAGCATAATAAAAAAAAATTAAATCAATGGGCCACCCAACTTCTGATCAACAAAGGTTTTCTGATAAGTTATGTGTGTTAAGTTTGGACACACACAAGCACACTCTAGAACAACCTTAAATAACGTGACACGTCAAGTGTTCAGATGTCATCCAAAGCAAAAATCATTGGGCCATGTGTCAGGCTCACAGACGACTGCAGGAGAGCACATCAGGACGATGATGACCTGGGTGTGTCAGGGACCTCAAGGGTCACCTCTTTAGCAGGAGGTCGTAAAACACCTTTCACCACACCAGTCAGCTTATTCAAGAGGCTTCAGAACCCATCTGACACCCAAGTAGGTTTACAGCTAACCCCTGACTCTTGTGGTCCACCCCCACACTCACACTGAACACAGAGGGAGGGCCTTTATCTCAATAGGTCCTGCTAAAAATGACCTTCCTGTTATGTAGTTATGGCATCTCTTGACCCCAAAGTCAGACTTCAACACACAAAGACACACATTCAGGGCATCCTCTTTAGCGGGTCAGTGAGCCTACAAGTGTCCACATGGTGGTCCACTAGAAAACCCTGAAATGTTAGACAAAGGTTTATTGTGGTCATTTTGTCGGTACAAAATTACTGATATTTATGGCTCAAATTTTTCTTAAAGTGTGGTTTGACAAATTGGGTTGGAAATAAAATTATGGAAACATGAGTAAATTTAATAATTTGATTAGTCTTTTTCTCCTTAGGGTATGTTTATTTTAGCTTATTTGTAGGAAATGATGAGATGCTGCAACTTGTTATCTGTATCACGTATTTAACACGTTAGCTACAATGGCCCTGCCACACAGTCCTAATAGTTTTAGGTCTTTATGGGTTGTCAGAAGAAGTTCAAGAATGACAATAGTCCTCCCCCACCTGTTGCTGGGCAATTTCAGTAAGCTACCTGAAAGAAGGCCCCTACAGTTTTTTTGCTTAAGACAGAAAAAAAAAAGTCTCAAAAAATACAGTAGGTAACCCATTACTCTTCTTGAAAAACACTTAAAACTAAAGTCGGATAGCTACAAGTAATCATGTCTGGTACAATGCTGACTGCAGGCTGGACACCAGAGCAGCCAGCCTGATTAAATAATTCAAACTCCTGGAGTTAAGGAGAAAAACGTGAAAAATATATCATCTAAATTTAGAGCGCCTGTTCAATACTTATCACTCATATTAATCCATCAAACCAAGAATGTAATAACCAATATTTCAGATAACAATCGAAGTCTCAGTGTTTGAGAACTTCAAATGCTTCAAAGTTATCTATGACACCAAGTCCGAAGTATGCAGGTCCCCGCCCCAGAAAATGTTAAACAGAAGCAATTTCAGACTCAGACGAAATAAACCCGAGTTGCTCAAAGGACGCTTTCTGCAATCTAGTGTGATCCTCAGTCTGAGAAGAATTTGATGTTAAGTTGCTACAATGGTCATTTACTCATACATTTCTTAGTCACGAGCTTGGCAGCAACTCAAAGTTACAGGAGGTGAGAATGTGTGCACATATGTAGATGAGGTTGTATTGTGATGCATTCCCAGCTGTTACTATTTCGGGTCTCAGAGACAAGCCTGACTTTGCCCCAATTATATCTTTTAAACAGACATCTGAGCAGCACTTAAAATGCCTAATCCCAGTAAACTGTTTTAATGAAACTGTCTTCATAAATGTATTGCTGCGTGTATGAAGATGCACGAAAGATACAGAAGGATTCTGTTCCATTGTTCTACATGGACCACCCACTAAAGCTCAGACTAAAGGAAACAGGAGACGGAAAAAGAAAAAGAGAAAAAACAGACATTGTTAAAGAAAGATTACCTTTTTCAAATCCTTGTGTATTTCTTAACTTGTCACATTTATTTATACCACAAAACCAGAGCACACATAATGTTTTAAGACAGAACTAACAATATAAAAGCCAGGGTCAATTTGCCTTTTGTGAGTTGAGGAAGCTGGGTAATTCTCACAAGAGTCTGTGTGTATATGAGCATATGTGTGCCAATGCAATTCTTCCCAAGTAGAAAAAATTAGATTCAACTTATATTTCTATGGTGCAAACCAAACAGGCTGAATGATGACCGACAGATTTTTACTGAATATTAATGAACCCAAGCACTGAAACTTGGATGTTGGCAAAACCAAGTGTGGTTTTGTTTTGGCAAATCCCTCAAACAAAAAGATAAATCACTATGAATGACATGTAGACTGATTAAATCTTGCTCATAATGTGAAAAAAAAAGAGTGAATAGTTTCCAAGCACCTTTCACAGTAAACCACAGTAAACCAACTCAGAGTTTTGATATGTGCTGAGTATCCGAGTCTAACCACCATGGTATTGTTAGTAAATCATGATGAGTGAGAGGTGCAAGCCACATCCTGACCACACACACTAAAAACACACAAACCCCTCTAGCCGTCCCAGACAGAGCACATTGCCCAAAAGCTAAAGGCATTTTAAAGGAGGTGGAGTGTGTGTGAACATTTTAGGGGTAATGTTTGTGTGTAACCTACTGGGAGATGAGAGCTATTCTGGTGCACACTGACAAAGTTCTTACACAAACAAACAGCGTCAAGCCCGTTTTCCTTCCATTTTCCCCCCACATAGTCTTTATGAAGGCAATGATAACAGCTGAAAATTCCCACAAGACCCTCATGTCTTAATTTTGTATATGAATGTTATGTCAGATTTTATATAAGCTGTATCTTTAACTTCCAACTTACGTGTCATCTTATCCATTTCTTAAAGCCACCATTACATCTTTGAACTTCCTGCCCTGTTCTAAGCCAATAACCACGAATAGGCAGACAGACAGGGGAGGAGGCTGTTGGCACATTTCGTCCAGCTGCTCGCCAACCGTTCAGGGTTGGGGTTTGGACGACGCAAAGCAATAAGCAGGAAAAATGCATGAATTGGTTTCCCCACACTTGACAACTCCCATTCTCCAATTTCAGTCCCTGATGTCTCCAATGGGCTTTCAGAAACAGCAGGGTGATAATTACTTACATTTTACCTTTTGCCACTGGAGACACCACAACATGATAAGAACAAGCTGGGGACATGATGAGATATTTTTAATGGTGTTTGAAATAGAAATACAGAAAAAAAAATCTTCTGCCTAAAAAGTGAGGTCACACCTAGCTGCTAAAAAAACCCACTTTGTAATAAAACTAATAAAAAACATTTAAGATTAGGTGTTCTAAATGTAGAAAGGCTTTCTAAAGGAGTCCTCTCTCAGCAGCAGGTTCCCAGGAGTCTAAAGGCAACAGAAGGTCTGTGAAGGAAATCATTGGCTCACCTTCAGCCACGAGGGACCTGGCAAAAACAGACCGCAGCTGAGAGCCAAAACGTAGGAGAACCAGAATAAGGAGAAAAATAGTTACAAGATAAGTGACCAAAGAAGCTTGAATATTTATCTGATTTATTTCTCAAACCGCAGACAATGGTAAGCAAAGGCCACAAAGAAAAGAGAGAAAATGCTCAAGAGTATCACATTAAAATGCAAAACGCATATTTGACCATCCTGTGCTTTTCAGTTAGCAGTAAACCTCATTTTGCTACCAATACCTAAACATTTTGTTTCACGGAAAATTCAGGTCCATAGACTCATATAGAAGTGAATAGAAGCAAAAAATCTCCTTTGTAGCTTGACTGCAGCTCCTCTGTGCTTAATTTCAAACTTAGAGTGACCTTTGGTGATGCTCTGAATATTTGGCACAAGCAACCACAAAGTAAATACCTTTTAACTGTGATATACAGCTATGAAGCACTCATGGCAAAAAAGATCTGAGAGTTCAAACATGATTTTTCCTTCCTCAAATGTCTAAAAAAGAAGACGTTCAGGGGGAGGAAATGGGGAAGAGACAAGTCAAAAACCAGTGGGAATTTCTAACAGATATGCCAATTGGTATTACCAACAAAAGCTAATGTGTTTCAAACATTGTCCCAACATGCTCACCACAGGATGGAATAACCTTTTAGAGAGATTTGATGAGAATGAAAAACCTATTGACTGCAGATATGACCAACGTTTTGCATCCTGGACAAGCTGGATGCAAAAAGTTACTAAGGCGTTTTGCCCGGTGGAGCTGGCCCAAAAGTCTAAGGCTCTCTGCTTAGGCTTCTGCCTCCGCGACCGGACCCTGGATAAGCAGAAGGTAATGGATGGGTGGGTGGATGGATACAAGATAAGCTGCTAACCTAGATTTTGAGGTCAGGTTTGTTGGGAAACTACATTTTTCCACTTGTAGTCCTGACAACACAGGGATGTGTTGGCTAATTTTTTCCTTCTGAAATCTGGAAATGTCAGCATCTGTATAAAAATTTTTATCCATTGTTAAATGGCATTTTGCAATCACATGGTACCAATAAATACAGTAGTTTTTCCTTTTCTGGTTTTATGACATTACACAACAAACTGTCAAACCATAAGTCCTATTTCTAAAATCTGTCCGCATAGTGGTACTTTGAAAAATAATAAAACAATAGAGAATCACTGCTTTATTAATGCATCTCTATGATTGAACTTGTGAACCTCTCCCCGAACCCCACATTTAACACTTTTCTACTTGTGCACCCTTATAAAAGTTCATAATGCTTTTCACTTAAAGGCTCATTAAAACCAAAGCCTCGCTGAATACACGGTCTGCTACTAGTTTTCTATTACTTCCCTATGACAAAATAGAATAATTGCATTTCAAGACTCCACTGCAGAACACATGGATCAGCAGCTGCATGTGGAGCAAAAACCAACAGAGGAAGGTCAAAGGAGTATAAAAACTGAGAGATGAGGAGCTTTGGGGAAACTTCCAGCCTTCCACTGGGTCAAGGCAGGACTCAGCCAAGGTTTTTTTTCTCCCTGCATGGAGCTAAAGGCCACAGTAATCCATTCAAACGTGTCAGTAATAGTAAGACAAAAAGCAAATGAAAAAGTAAATCCACTTATATTAAAAGGTTTTTCTCCAAGTTTGTGTTTAACTAAGAAATTTGGGAGTACTTTACTGATTTATTTCTAAAAAAAAACAAAAACACAGGAGTATGTTGTGTCGTGCAGTTCTTTACATTTCAGATTAATGTTAGAAAGCAAAGATGACACCAAAAAGATCAGTCCCTTAGCCACTCCTCCTCTTTCCTGAAAATAAGCTAGATATCACAGATATCAAATAAAGTCTATAAATTCCATATATATGTAAAAAAAAAAAAAAATTTTTCCCCATCTGTTTGTGTCTCCATCTAAACTATTTTAAGTTTAGCTGAGTGAGTATGCAGTTGTATTCATTTTGTTATCCATGTTTATTCCGGCAGGAGGACAGAGCCACAATGTTATCAGAGTGACAAAGAATCTCCAAGACATCTCCTCCCACTAAGTACACACATATGCGTTTGAATTCCAGTCAGATGTCATGAGTTTTAAATCCATCATTTCCTTAAAGTCAGATCATTGCCTGTGCTTCTCAGGTGAAAACAGAAAGCTTTAAACATAGGAGAATAAAACCACTTTGTTTAAATGTTAGCATGAAAGAACTTGGATTAGTCCGGGCAGCTCAAACTGGACCTCTCTGGGATACAGCTGACCAAATGGGTGTGTGTCGCTTGTTTTATGACGCACTGCTCCTAAGGCTTAATACCTCCCCATTGAAAACTCTAAACCACTAACACATCTGCCTCCTACACCTCCATTGTCGAGCTATGCAATCCCTTTATTCGTGCAAGACTGAACTTTCAAAAAGGGGTCCTTATTTAGGGGACAGAAAGCTTCGAAAGGGAGACAATTATCGAACAAAGCGTCTAATTATTGGTGGAGTTGCCTAATAGAACACTGCTCCAGTTATCCCCGTTAACAACTTCTTCTTGACCCCTGTTAGTGAATTTATGGCACAGCACATTATAATTGCTGTCAGTGTGCCTTTACAATGCTTTTATTACACCATTTAACAGATGTATAAAGAAACACGGGGTGTTGACGCATGCATACAGCCTATGTATTGTAACTTAAAACTTAACCCAAAAAATAATAATAATAAAAAAAAAAAAACAATACAAAAATGTATGCTTGTAACTACAGATCGGGGAAAAGGAGTTGGTGCATGCTATTTTTTACTGTAGCATCTAGTCGAAATTAATAAAATACACAATGTTTTTCTGAACTATTATTTTGGTTAGAAGTGGGGTCATGTGAAAAGCATTTGTTTAAAACTTGCAGTTAAAAGTCCTTTAACGAAAGGTCAGAGAACAAGCTGGAGTGACAGGAGTTTTTCCAGGTGTAAAGAACAATGCAGCTTTAGCCCTCCTGAGCAGGCTGTTTCACACTTCCAGTCGGATAGCTGATAGCTGGTTATCTCTTGCTTATAAGACAGACAAATTTGGCTTAGAAATATGTTTGACTGCAAACAAAACAGAAAAATCACATATTGAGAGTAGTTTTAAAACAACAGTTACTATCAGCAAGTTTTTACTGGAGGTTATTAGACCATGTCAATGTCATACCCAACACCTCAATTCTAAAGCGGCTAAAATTCAGAAGTGCCCTCAGACCAAAGTTGTGGTCTGTTAAGTTTCTGTCTGACTGACTTCCTCTGCAGCCTCCATGTGAAGAAAAAAAAAAAAAAAAAAAAAAAGGGGGAAAAAAACTGTGCCAAATCGTAACACAGCAAAGGTACTCTGGAAATGGTCGCTTGGGTGGAATGTGCTTTGGAGAAACTGGTGCAAAAGAAAAAAAAAAAAAGATGGAAATGGATAAATTCAAGATTTGAAGAACCCAGCCAACCTGCTTTGTCACAAAGCCCAAACCATGCATCACAAAGTATGACACTGAGGAAGAAGAGAACATACAGGGATTATAAGAAGGTATCCAGTTGGTGAGAAATTCCAGCTCACATCACATGACCGATCTTCCACCTCCAACCATTTACATCCTTTATAAGCCGATCATACGGCCACTGAGGGGAAAACCTGGCCACCACTGCTGGGGTGTAGTTTGTCCAGAACTGTCTGTGACCTGTGGTGACACACAGATGGAAAACACTGCACAGTAACAGCCTGGCCAACAGAAAGCAACAGAACAGATGTCACTGAATAGACAGAGGCCACTAATTCACACAACCCATCCAAACACAAACTAACTCTGACAAGAGCCACTCATTACAGATGTTCCCAAATTAGTTGGATGACATCCCAAGAGACCCATCATATAAGGACCACCATCGCCCTAGAATGCAAAAGTAAAAGCATCTGGTTGGAGTGTTATTGCAAAAAGAATAAACAGGCAGTCGGGGATTTCACTTAAAGCCCAAATCAGATTATTATGATTATGATGATTATGTGTATAAAAAAAAGTGTTTTAGGTCTACAATAAAAATAAATGAACAGTTCCACCAAAAGATTTGTATGTCACTCCTCAGCAAAAATTGTGACATGTTTTGTAACTGACTGCACTGAAAAGCAGACGTTTTCCTTTAGTTCCCTCTGGGAACTGAACTGTTTATTTTACTTCCTGAAAGGAGGTCCACACATGGTGGACACAAGATGCAGATACACTGTCGAAAGAAAGGCAACTGAACACTGTAGAAGAGTGTGTCCTACTTGATGGCGTCTGCTTTTCCTGTGCCCACATGTGCTCTCCAAATGGCCCGCTAAATGTGCTCCTTCCCTCCACCAACCACAAGAGAATTCCAGGAAGCCTTACTCTGAGGTTTGCTCCAAATATGCAGTGTGTGTGTGCACCACTGTGGCTCTGTTAATCGAACCATATGCTCTCCAAGATGACCTTGACCCAGCAGGTGATGTATTTTAGGAGATGACACTACAAACAGGGGTCCATATGTAAAATGAATTTAGCATATTGTGTACTCCTAAGAGGGAACTACAAAAAAATAAGCAGTGCAATGCAAAAGTAACAGAGATTAAAATGATTGGGGAAAAAATGATTGCAATCAATATGAATTAAGAGTGTAACAATGATTTTAAAAATCCAAGAATTGGATGTTGGGTGATGTCTTAGTGAAGATCAGACAATACTTGACAGCACACAGACAAAACCATTCTCAGATCACAGTTTAAATTGGTTCAAAACCACACTGGTGTAGTTATCAGCAAAAGTCTGGGAGGGGAGGGAAATGCACTGTGATGTGGACCGAAAGTGGTTCAAGCAAGTTATGTTTACATGTGTGTTGTTGCTGATGAAGCTCAAAGCTTGGTGACCCAACAAACGCATTCCACAGTGAGCAGATACAGGATTACAGAAAGAGCAGTGGGTGGTGCAAAGAACAAAACAAAACAAACAAAAAAAAAGACAGAGAGGAATTAACACTGCATTCATGTAATTATCAATGGAATTTTTAAAGAAAAGAAAAGCCAAACTCTTTCAATTTGGGTTTTTCTTCCACACTGATCTGCATTTTCTTGGCTTGAGTCAAACAGGTTCAGACAGAACCAGTCACTAATTGTCACGCAGACTGTATGCCTACATTAGTCAGCATTCAAAAACCCTAGAGCAACACATGCAAACACAAAGCAGACCCCTTATGAAGTGCAGACACCGTCACAATAAGATTACAGAATGGAAATCAAAGCAAAAACTTTGGAGTAAAAATATCAAAGACAGCAATGACCTACTTCTGACAGGAGGATAATTTAGCCAAACCCATTCATTATGGGCTAGCCGCTGACAGAACTTGGCATGGTGGCTGATGGCCAATGACACGCATATTTAATTCTAGCAACAGTTTTTCATGAGCTTTCTTGCACATTTTACTTTGCAACACTTTTACTTCTCAACCAACCCTCCATCTGAAGAATAAAAGGGCTTTTTGAGTTTTTTTTTGTTTTTTTTTAAACTTTCCTTGAAAAGTAAGGTGAGATATAAATTATTCCTGAAAACATGAAGTGAACTGTGTTTTTCTATCAATCCTGCCAACAATATTAAAATGCACAGCAGTTAGTCGCAGTATCACTTTAAGTCCTAATTCATGAGTCCCAGTCAGCTCAGCTGTTTGCTGACCACAAGGCTGTGTGACGTTAACATCATTTGTACCTGCACATTCGGGTTCACTGAGACTCTGTGTGCACATTAAAATCCCAGATTATTGAGACTACTCGCACTGTGCTTGCCTTCAGCAAAACATTGCTGCCACCCTTTCACTGGTAAACACACAGCAGACATAGAAAACAAAAGATAAACTAAGAGGTCTTTGTACACTCAGAAGAACAAACAACAAAAAAAGCTTGTTTTGCCGATTTCCACAGCGTGGATACAAACAAAACAATACATTTTTTTTTTACTGACAAGGAAAACACTATTTTCTTTATATGTATTTATTAATTTCCTCTAATAATACATAATCCAGAGTATTATAGTATCTTATTAAGCTTCTGTGAAAACCATCTCCATTAGAACACAGTCCTTAAGATAAAATAGTCTGAAGAGAGGTGTATGCGTGTCCACAAGGTATCAGCAGATTTGCATTTAGACATGCAAAGGCATTTTAAAGTTGTAATTTAGAATATGTAAACAAAAATAAACTGAATGCACTTGGTGCTTTGCATTTAACAACGTAAAGTTATTTATTTAACAAGCAAACCTTAAATTCCCGAGGAAAGTAAAATATAAAGAAGCATATAACAGTCAAAATAGTTTGTCTTTCAGTGAGTGAGACTAAGAAAGTCACAGAAAATCCAGACTTGTTAGCGTGACCAAATACTCCACATCAACTTTAGCAAAGCTCAGTTAGTTGTGTACATTAAATGTGTGAGCTTATAACATTTCTGCCTTTTAAAAAAATAGGGAGTAAATATACTTTTCTAGTTTGACTAAAACATTCAGAAGGTGCATTTGTTTTTCCTTTGATACATACTAAAGCAATTGAAGCAGTTCTCTTGCTACATATGCATTTAGTGCAGCAATTCTCCATCGAGAGGCTCCTCTTCAGCAGAAAAGATTTGGCTCAGACTGACCTGAGTCAGACTCAAATAAATTTCTCCAAAGAGCACAGCAAGGGGTTATTATGTCCAATCCTTAGTTACACAATCTGGTTCCACACAATCCCTGACACTCATCTGAGCTTTCTCTCCTTATCACAGACACCCAGCAGCACCTCGCTGTCTGAAATAATCAGCAATTCAACTTTACCTCCAAATCACCCAGAAAATGCTTCAAAACTAGCAAAAACAGGTTTCTTAAGTTAGTGAAAGCAGTGCAAGTAGATGTATAATTCTTTAAATACCCCGAACAGTGATGATTGGTATATTTTATCCTCATAAAACACACCAGGGAACAAATTTATTTTGGCGGGTTATGAAGACCACATTACAAAGACCTCAGTTTACCATTCATGAGATCAGTGAGCTCTTTAGAAGAAAAGACTAAATGCAGCATTGTTTGTTTCTCCTTTTTGTCAAATCATGCAACTTTATCTAACCATCTCTAAATAAACTTTGAGAGGGTTGAGGCCGTTGCCAGATGTTTTCTTACAAAAACTGCAGCCATTGTAGGGCATGTTGAGAACATTTATTGTTTTCTGTAGCGCATGCTGCCTCCAATATGGTAATTAGGGGGTAGATGTTAAAAGTGATGAATGCCCAGTCCAAATGTATAACCAGGGTCTTTGTTAAACTATGTGAAAGAGAAAACTGAGACTCAATCACCTTTTAATAAACACCTGTTAAGCATTTATAGGTTCTAAAGGACAAAGTCTTGTTTGTTAAATATAAATTGCTCCCCTATTTTTCCTTTATATTTAAAATATTAACATGCAAACTAAGGTAATTGTAGCAAGATGTTAATAAGGGTGTGTTTGGCTCATTCTAAAGTAAAATGTTTTCTCAGCTTTGGCTCTGCAGATCAGTAATTACATTATTTCAGTTTATTGTGCCATCATAAAGGTTTTCACAACTTCCTCAGGATAACATCTTTGTTTTATAGCTCATGATGTTTCAAACATTGAAATAGAATAGTAATAGCTGTAATGTGTTATAGCCATTACACCGCAGATTTAAAACTGCAACTAAGAACACAGGGTCTGTTGACAGAAAGTAGAAATAAATTAAAATAATCAGAAAAAAAATACTGTTAATGAGATAAAGGTGTGTAACAGGTGTTTGGCGGAAAAAAAAGACATCCTTGTCAGAATTAGCACATTTGAAGGGTTATGTTTGGATATCTAAAAGATCCTGGGAAATGTAAGTTAACAATACTTCATTAGTCTGGGTGCAGAGATTTTCTGAATGACACATTTAAGACTCTCAGAATATAATGACTATGCTTTGGCTCGTAGATACTCAGGGTTGCCTTTATTCATACAATGGGGGTTTTCAAATTCTGTTTAACAAGAACAACTTCTGCAAAAATGCTAAAACCTGATTTCCAAATGCTATTTGACTTATCCATATGAGAAACAGAATTCTTTTGATAACTTCCTAATAAAAAGAAAAATGCATGTGCATGGATGACTCATTTTTTGCGATGTTCATGCTTACCAGCTCTCCAGTTAA